>NC_088873.1:27612113-27703556 GCF_032884065.1 Artemia franciscana
TTTCAAATGTCGACCAGATATTTTGACATTGGGGGTAGCTGGAAGGGGAAATCTTGGAAAACACTTGGAGTGAAGGAATCGGGATAATGCTTGGTGGATAGAATAAGCAAATGTCCTTGATACGTGATTGACAGAATCGTACTGGATTCGCTCTCTTTGGGAGAGTTGGGGGGGAGTGGTTCAGTGATTTGGCCTGTTTGGTGCTTCTGGACGTGCTAGGACGATGAAAATTGGTAGGCGTGTCAGGGAGCTGCACAATTTGACTTGATAAAGTCGTTTTCCCAGATTCAACCATCTGGGGGGCTAAAGGGAGAGGAAAAATTAGAAAGAATTAGGTATTTATAACTTACGAGTGGGTGATCGGATCTTAATGAATTTTTATATTTAGAAGGACATCGTGACTCAGAGCTCTTATTTTAAATCCTGACCGGCATTAAGCCTCTTATTTTCTTTGTTAAATCAATCTATTTATTCATAGAATTTTGTTAGAGCTCATACCATATGATCTCTTGGCTCTTAGCTCTTCTCGCCTCGTCACAAGTGCCATATGAGCTCTTAGCTCTTTTTCTAGAATAAAATGTTCCAGCATATCCATATTTGTAATTATTAATTCGAATTACATTCTTGAAATCGGGTTTGCTATTTTTTATATTTTTATAAGATTTTTCGCCAGTCAAAACTCTTAACATCAATGTCTATTGACTCCTAAAGACGAATTAAAGAAGTGCATCCATTTCTGGTTGACCCTCCTCCTCCATGGGGCAGACTAAAAATGCGTAAAGTGGGCTTGCTTACAGGTAACATCACCAATAGAGCGAAGCGTATTAGTCCATGAGCCCCGCGGGCAGCGGGGCGAGGTCCGTGTTCTATGTTTATTTAATAAACCTTTTTTTTTCTTTATTTTTTTTTTATCACTCTTTTTTGAATAAATATAAAATACAGAAGCAGTATGTTGCTGCAAGAAGGGTTCAATCCAGTCTCATGAATATAAAATGTTTTGCGCTGCACGGGATTTGTGAAAAGGTTTATAAAATATTTTTGTTTAAATAGAAGAGATGATCTATGCTTAAGTCGAACGTTGGCCCTTCGATGTTCTAGTATAAAATGACCTGAACTTTTGCATTAAAAAGATGTTCAATCATGTGACGATATAGCTAATTTTTTAATGTGTTTGAAACATCTAAGCATGATAATCTATAAATGTATTTTTGTTTTCTTTTTTTTCAAGTACATTGAAGGGCAGTTGGTTTTGGGTATAATGCTATTATATTTATTATGCGTTGTTAAAAAACTTATGTATTTACATGTATTTTTGTTATAGAAGTGATAAAACATACTGAAGTTGAGCAGTTCTATTCGCTTGTTCGTTTTCTTAGAAGAAAATTCTAGTGGAACTTAATTTATTTCTATGTCATAAAAATGCATCTAAAGATGTTTTCCCCTCAAACTTTGTTTTATTCTAACTACTTTTTACTGTAGAATGCTGTCTTTTTTAATGGAAATTTGAAAGTATCCAAGATATTTATCCCGTAAATAATATTTACTTTTTTATCCTTTTTTTTAATATTGAAGGGTGTATTGTGATACAATATTTATAAGCCTCGTGTAGTTAGTAACAACGAAGACTTCAAGCAATTTTTTTTGTGGCTTTCTTAAAAATCTACATTTCGGCAATAAACCTCGTGTATGTGGTTAGCAACAGCCAAAGAAATCTTTTTTCCTTAATTTTTTTGTGGCGTTCTTAAAATTCAATAAATCTCATATATAAACCTGTATTACCCTCTTGTAGTTAGTAACGGCTTTTGCTTTCTTAATAATCCGCATTTCGGCACATTCAGATTTGGAAAAAAATAAGCTGGAAACCCTTAAACTTTTTTTTATGATTTACGAAAAAGTTTATAAAATATGCTGTTTTGAGTAAATGGAAGGGATGAAATATACTAAAGTTGAGCGTTCGATTCGCTTGTTTGTTTTTTTAGAAGCAAATTCTGGAGAAACTTTGTTTATTTGTCTCACAAAAATATCTCAAATGATTTTTTCCTCAGATCGCATTTTATTTTACCTGCGTTTTAGTGTAAGGTTTAATGGAATTTTTAATGGAGGATTTTAGATACCTAAGTTAGATACCCTATAAGTAAAAGCACTTTTATTTTTCATTTTCCTATTTTTAAGCATATTGGTTTTTCAGGTGAGTTTTTGTTTATCATTATTATATTTTATATTGAATGGACACGCTTGCGTAAAACCATACAAAATGCATATATTCAATTGTCAAAATTAAATATACGAAAAAAAAAGTTTTTTAATCTTCCAGAAGTTAGTATTGGCGATTGGTAAGCAACGGGTAGTTAATAATATCGAAAAACCCTAAAAGGTTTTTATTTTTCGGCTTCCTAAAAATTTGCATCTTGGTTCGGTCAAATTTGAAAATATCTCAGCTTGATAACGTATAAGAGAATTTTGTTTTTTCTTTCCATTTTTCATTAAAGGATATATAGTTACGGTTGTTCTGCTATTACATTTATTTTGCATAGGAACTTTCGCTGAAAAGCTTATTAAATATATATTTACATTTTTTAGTAGATAAGATAAAAGAAAAGCGTTTGAATCGCTTGTTTGTTGTCTTAGAAACAAATTCCGGTGGAACCTTTTTTTTTACTTTTGTCTCTCAGAAATATGTTTAAAGGATGTTTCCCCCTCATTCTTGTTTTATTGTAACTGCCTTTTAGTCTAAGATGTGGCTAAATTTTTTTATGGAAGCTTGAATATATCTAAGCAAGATAATCTAAATTTTGTATCTATTTATCTTAATATATCTATAAATATAATATAAATTTTTCTTACCGTATTTCAAGCATATCGGAGGGCGGGCCTTTATGGATTATTGCTATTACATTTCATTTTGCATCAAAATACTTGTTCAAAAGCTTATTAAACGTGAACTCGGGGTTTTTTGTTTTTGTTGAATAAATGTTTTTTTCTTTAGAAGATATTTCTAATTCTTCCAGAAGAATAATATAGACCGCTGGTAGACAACGGTTAGTTATAGCAGCCGAAAACTAAAAACAGATTTGTTTCCCCACTTTTCTAAATATTTGCTTGTTGAAAATTTCCGCCTTCCCAGCTACGGTGGTTGAGCTCTCAGCACGCGAGGTGAATTTTTTTACTTTTTGAAAAATCAAGTTCAAAATATTCTCCTAATTAAGCCTCATGACTCCTAGTTCCCTTGGTTTTGCTCTCATATGTGCTGGTTGAGCCTCACGACAGGAAGGGTTAGAATTACTCCAGTAGCTCTATCATGTACTTGTGCCCTCATTTTTCTTTATTTTACTTAAATTACTTACTTTTATTTATTTTACTTACATTTTACTTATTTACTTATGTTTGTGCACTTAAGTAGTCATTTTTATTCATTTTACTCATTGTACTCATTTTATTTGACAGGCCAGTTTGGTTCATCGCTGTAGGCAATGTTTTAATACGGCACTTATGTACTGAAGTTGATGTTTTTTTTCGTATACAATGTAGGCTAATTGACTTACGGCAACAAGTTCGCCAGTTTTTTATTTTGTAAGAGTTTGATTGATAATAAAGTACTACTCTATTTGTTCTCTTCTTAAAAACGTTTTCCAAAATTATAGTTGTGGTAAATCTATCGTCTTCTGTATCGAGTCAAGGGGATCGAGTTGAAACTATAAGAGATTTTTGCTGGTGACGGGGAGGGCAACGCGGCTCTCATTTTTGTCTTAGGGGACGAAGCAATTTTCAGCCGATCCTCACAAAACAGCACATGCTATCTTACTTTTCTTTTTTATGTCTGTCATCCGACAGGAGTCACCCTCCTCCTATGAAGTAAGCCACAAAAAATGTGATTAGGAGACAAATATCTCATAAAGAAATCTTTTTCAGTTACTAATTCGTTTGAAAGAGAGATTTAGTTTTTCATTTTGGGTTAAGTAAGGACTACACTAGGATTGGCTGTTCAACATATATATTTTTTTTGTAGTTGTTTGCTTAGTTTGTTGATGTTTGAAGGGTTTTTTTTCTGCGTATTTATTCAGTTATATTGTGTAGCTAATTTATCATCAATTGTTTTGTTTCGTTTGTTAATGTTTGTTTTGTTGTTTGATGTCTGATTTTATTTGTTTAAAATCAGTTGTTTTGTTTTGCTTGGTGATGTTTTTCATTTTCGTATTTTATATACTCCTCAATTTTGAGAGAAATAAATAAATGAAATAAATTATATTTAGTGCAATTTTCTGGCCTTCAAGTTGGATAAATGTATATGATAACCAGCGATCTATGTCGACAGGAAAAGTACAAGGGTGCAAATTGTACAGAAAAAAGGTAGCACCACTCTTTTTTCTTTAATTCATCGAAATTATAGTTCTTGTTTAGCAATAAATTAGTATGGTTCAATTAAACTAGCTATATTCTAATCCAAAAATGAGCACTTTTCTTTAACGGAGTAAGGACTTATATGTACATTGTGCAAAATCTTCCTTACATAATGTTTGACTCGTAAATTGCTGATCCCGCCCACTTCTGTGTACACTGTGCAGAAAAAAGACACCACAAAATTTTTTTTTTTTAATGCTTTGACATTATAATGCCCTGGATACCCCTCCCCCTCCACCCGTTGTCGTCTGTTACTGTGGATGAACTTTGATATATCAGTTAAACATTGCTCAAAATTACATTTTTGTTTCCAACGGTAAACTCTAATATTAAGTAGATGGTGATGAGTTATGTGAAACGCAAAATTAAATAGGTTTCAAATCTTCTATTATCATTATGTGACAGTAAAGCTAAACTTACCAGAATAAGACTATTCTACAGATAACATATTATGGCTGTTCTGGGAAAACACCATGATCTTAAACCTGTTTAGTTATTTAAGAGGCTATGCTTTTTTCATGTCATTTTTCAGAGGGACGACCTTTCGCAGTGTTCAACCTTTCGCGGTGCTCGTTAGGTTGACAAGCGGTGCTTACAAGCCAAACCTTTGAAATTCCAGGAGCCAGAGAATAAGCTAAAATTAATTTTCTGCATGTTTATCCTTCCACTTTTAGAATATCAATGTCCTCTTTGGCGTTTCGCTTTAACAAAAGAAGAAAGTGAAGAAATTGAGCGGTTTCAGAAGAGATCGCTGCAAATCAACTACGGAAGTTTCCCGTTGTCTTGCTCTTCTTATCTGGAAACGTGTAAACTTGACCCCTTTTATATCTATCGCAAGAAACTGTGCATGAAATTTGGCTCAACCCCCTCCTCCATCCCATTTACAAGAATTTCTTCCCGTATTCCTTTGTCCCTCTGAGATCCCAAGTCCCCAGAGAAGCGGCCGTGAAAGTTCCAAAATTGACACTGGTTTACTCCAGGTCAGAGAGCTACTCGTGAAACTTTTGATAATGTTTCATATCTTGACCAATTTAAACTATTATAGTATCTTTTATAGTTTTGACTAAAACTTATAGTTGTGACCTTTTTATATTATTTTATTTATTCATTTTTTACGTAAAGATGCCATGTTTGGGCGTTGCCTATGAACGTTTGAATCTTGTTTTCCAATAAATAATTTGATTTTATTTTTATTAAAAAGGGCGTTACAAACCATCAAAGCACAATCTAACTGAATATAGTCCATCTCTATAGTTACTCATCTTGAAAGGGAAGTCAATGTAGGGCTGTATATTTGAACTCTGCACCCAATTGAGGCTGGACACACGAAGGAGGATAGTATTGGGGAGTATTTGGAAGACATATTTATGCTTAATATAGAAGAGTAAGTGTACACCAATATATAGTTATATTAAATTCTTCCCAGTGCATAAGAACAATTTAAGTAGTTAGTTTAAATTATTACCACTGAAGGTGATTATACGTTTTTTATGATTGACTCATGTTTTTTAATTTCTTTTGTAAACATTTTATAGTCACGGCATTACTCTTTGACTAATTAGCTTTTCATTATGGCTACAGGAACCCAGACTTTGTATAAATGTATGCCCCTTATTAAAAAAATAATAAGGGGAAATAAAATGTAACTTCGTGCATTTGAGGGTTAATGTACACTTCAAATGGCCTGGAAAAGAAAAGTTTTCCCCCTTTAGTTTGCCCCATTTGGTAATTTTTTTTTCAAGAAATGAAAAGAAAAACGGACTAATTTTTTCTTCCCATTTTCGAATTTACAAAAAAACAAGCTTTTTCAGCCCCACCACAAATACAACTCATCCAAATAGGGTGGGGAACTGATAAAAGAGGATAATCAAGTTCGTTTCGTAGAAAAAAAAACAGCCAAAGCTATCTAATGTTACCCAGAAAATCATAAAGTTAATTATTAAAGCCAAAACGAAATTATTAGTTGTGTAGATTTTTCTATCGATTTTTATTTACTTGGACCTAAGAAAAAGAGTCTTTTACCTAAAGAGTATAATAGGTATATTTCTGTACGTTTTCTAAAACTAGCCTCTATTCAACACATGAACCAAGCCGTATTTTATAATCCTCCAAGACACATAAAAACAAAAGAATTTGTAAACCTTCAATAAATTTTTGGACAGATCCACAACAACTTAGAGCCTTAATTGAAAGCCAGATTTTGATACATTAAAATATAAAGCTTGTTTTTATGTTTCTAGTTCTCTTGGTAACAACACATTATCAGTGGTGCAAGTAGATTTTAAATCCAAAATGCTTCGTTCTGTCCCAAATTCTTACCTTGTCATTTTCCCATACTCATTGAATCTTACCCTACAAAGAAAAGAATTTCAAATACTGAATTTTCAGGAATCAAATACTGCGAAGATTCAAAAGAAACAGACGGTAGCATTGTCACATATTATTGGTGTTGATTGAGTAGAGAGGGAAGTGTCTCCCATGTATTATTTTTTCCAGGCAGTTTTTATGGAAAAGACTAGTCAGAGAAACTTGGGGGAGGGCAAATTCACCTGAAAATTGAAAATTCAAGTGTCATTTCCAAGGCTAAAAAGTCATTGCCTGGCTAGCAGCCCTTTCTGCGATTTTTTGTTTTACCCTCAGACACGACATGAAACCAAAATTTCCGCATAGCCATTTTTTTTTTAGAATAGTTAAGAAGTCCGATATCTACATTCACAGACAGTATTATACTAGAAAAAGGTGAGCATGTTTAATCTTAATTGTCCTATTAGCTAGAAACTTGCGCAGATCGTTCCCTTGTCCAAGAAGACCAGACTTTTTGTTGGGAGTGTGGGTGTTACGAGATACAACACCGCACCAAAATAGTTTTGGTCTCTGATAGGTTCAAGACTTACAGTAGCAAGTACATGGAGCAAGGGAGCCCTAACATAGAACAGTGATGGAACGGACTATTGCAGGCGTTGTTCCTCAAAGTTCGGTTACGGTCTCGGCAGTTGGTTTGCTAAGTTGTTTGACTCTGCATTGCCCTTGCTAAGAAATGTATTACACCGGTTGTCATGGACACTACATGCGCTCTTGGAAGGATTTAATAGAAAGGGCTTCACAAAGTATCAGGTCCGTCGCGCAATCCCACGGTAAGCAATTTAAATCACGACAAAACGGGAAAGATTTAAAAAGGACTAGAAACACTTTATCACTCGTCAATCTCAAGTCAGGTTAGAAGCGTAAATTATCCCTCTTGTTATTCCTCTATATATAGGTGGGGATAAAAATGTACTTCTTCACTATATTTCTTTTTATTATCTTTTATTGCTTCTTTATTCTTTATATCTTTATTATCAGTAGTATCCAGATTGTTTTGGGCATCTAAATGGGAATTAAAACTATGTTGCCTAAATATATATGGTTTTGATAGTTGAATGGACTTCAAGTGGAGTCAAGATGTTGGTTTTTTTTAGACGATACTGGTCAAGGGGTTTTAGTTTCTTTTTGTTTGTCGTTTTTGTCTTTCTTGGATTGTAATCCGAGTCGATCGAAATGCAGGGTAATTGAATATTTCTTTTTCTTTCTCTTTTTCGTTTTTTCCTTTTCTTTTTTTCTTTTTCCACTCCCTTTTCGTATTGTTTTTATTCATATGTGTACTAGGGTTGTAAGCCCAAACAAGCTGTGAATCGGGCAATTTGGTGGTTTGTTCCGTTTATTTATATTAATAAACCCATCGTTTTCTCTCTTTTCAAAGAAGAAAAAGGAGTAAAAATTGTTAGATCGAAAAGAGATTCTTTTCGCAGAAATGGCATATCTGCCACATAAAGAACCTCGTCCTTCAGTCATCTCATCTCTAAATCTTTTCAATGCAGAAAATGTTGATGTAAAGGTAAGATATGGTTACTATGAATAGTTTTATCCGCAACAATCGCCCTCTGAAAGCATACATTTTCAAATTTATTCCAGTGAAGTCTATTTTATAGATTTGACTTCCACATTTATAGATTTACATGTGAATTCTGTTGCTTTGGCAATTGAGAAATTAAGAGCTGGTGGAAATAATATCAAACTGCTTGTTCCACATGCAATCACGAATCAACGACAATTTTCTACGGGATCACGTACCTACACCCAATCGTCACTTATCAATGGCAAAATTCCTCCAAAATTTGCTTTGGCCTTTGTAGAAAGTGCAAGCGCGGTCAAATATAATTCTGAAGCATGGGCGCTCCAAAAAGTGGACGAAGATTTACTGGATGTTTTTCAGAGAAATTGCTTACGAATTCTCCTGGGTACCCGGCTGACTTGCCGTATTTTAAACAGTAGGCTGGACAAAAAGTGTGGTTATATCCCGCTTTACTGGGCGATAATGGAAGAAAGGTTGAGAAGGCTAGGGTACGTTCTATAGATGAAGGATGACAGATTGCTGAAGATTGTACATTTTGGCCAACCATCTAGAGCTAAGCGGAAAGCAGGTCGTCCTCGTTGGGGGTAGGTCATAAAGGAAGATTTAAGGGAGATATAAATTTTCTGATAGGATGTAAAGATGGAAGTTTTGAAATGATTGGGATGGAGGAGGAGTGGGCGTAGCTGTGTTGTCCTCAGGTGGCTTGGTGCTGCGGTGAGTTGTTAGTAGTAGTATTACTAGTAGTAGTAATACAGCATCAGAAGGGTCGATTAGACCAGATATACTTTTCCCTAAAATTCAGCTAATGAGCGCCCAAGGAATGAAAACAGTAAAACTAACGGGATATGGGGCCAACAATTATCTGGCTAATCTTTACCGTCTTTTTTAGTAGCTTCGGCTTAATTTCCGATTGATTTTTCGGCCATTGGGAAAAAGCAAAAAATTTAAATTGCATTTATGTGATTGATAACTCATCAATTCTTGTAATGGAAAACATTCAAAGTAAGTATGAACCCTCAGTTCCATTCTTAGAAAAGAATATAAAATTATGTGTCAGTCTAGAAAAGATATTAGGCATCATCAGTCTGGGAGGATAGGCTAGTTTCTAAATTTGGTAAATTTATGACAGCTCATAAAACTGACTTACCATTAAAGTGAACATAGCCCACCTCTCGATGCCTTTTTTATGTTCTTTACGAATATAATAATCGCTTTTATCATAAGTTCAAATTTAAGCACTTTCTGAGCTCTTAAAAATGACCTAAATATGGGGTATAAAAAAGGTTTACCAAACATTGGTCAGTTATTCAAACATTGGACACACATTTAAGTTGGTTGTATGAAATGTCATGATTTTACTGTAAATTTAAGCTAGGCTATGTTTCAAGAGAGACATCTGATAGAAAATAAAAGTTAGGCTAGCCTATATCACTTTTTTGAAAATTCTAGATGCTTAGTTTGCTGCTGAGGTTAAACTTTAAATTTGGGGCTTTTTCTTATGTAAAGTTCTAGTTTAGCCACTTTTTAGTATTTTGGAAAGGGGTTAAGAAAAATAAAACTTTCAGGGATAGATCTATAGACTAAAGTAGCTTATATCCCAGGAAGATATTTTGAAATATATTCCTCAATTGCTTCTCTCTCTTCAGGGCATTGATTTTTGATGACCTTACAAAAATCTTTGTGTTATAAATGCAAAACCTTAAAAACCAGATCTTTTTTTCAATAAAGTATGATTTATTTTGAGCTTCACTACTTTGCTCCATACCAATTTATGAGGTTTCAAAGATCTACAAATACATCCCTAAATCTAGAAGAAAACCATTAATATGGTTTAAGTTCTATTCAAATAACAGGAATATCATTTTCAGAACTAAAACCAGAAGAAAAGAAAATAATAACTGAAAATTAAGGCAAATATTGTTTTGTCAATTTCAATTCCTATAAAGTAGGCCAATTTTTAAGACATAGAAATCAGAAGAGGGTTAATATAGAAGATTGGCAATACCATCCCAGAGAATGATTTTGACTATGGATTCATTACTGAAAGGTTCATTTTCCCTCATAACCCTTTTCCAAGATATCAAAAAGTGGATAAACTAGAACTTACTAGTGCAGTACCTTAAACTTATTTTTGATTTGCAGCCTTCCTGTCTTGTCAGTAAAATGTCTCAAAGACAAAGAGTCTATTGGCAAACTCCAGGGCCAAGATCAATTAAGAATTTTGGGTAAATATTAAATAATTCACATAAATTACTTTGAATTAAAGTTTTGAGGAATCTAAAGATTTCTCTCTTTGAAGCACCATGTTAAGGATTGAAGACATTTTCAATATTATTCAGTGACAAGTTGGAGTTGGATGATCATTAGCTCTCCAGTTGAGTGTACACTCTCTAAAGGACCACTCAGCATCCAGCCTTTGTTTGAAAATGCCAATGGGTTCAGCAATAACTATGTCTTGAGAGAGTTTATTCTAACTATTAACAATTTTTGAGGAAAAGTATTGAGTATGGTCTCTGGATAGGGTAGACTGCTTAATAAGTTTCAGATGATGACCTCTAGTTCTTTAATTAGGACCAACAAAAGGAAATAATGCTAGGAGAGCATTATCCCTCATTAACTTTAACAACTGACTTAAATAAAGACTAAATTTATAGTTAGTCTTTGATTTAAGTCAGTTGTAAAAGGTTAGGATGGCATCTCCTCTTTTTTTCACTATATAAGTATTGGGAGTTTCAGCTTTGCTAGTCTTGAAGGGTAGGAAAGCTCCTGTATGCCAAATATCACTTTAGCCAGAGCTGTCATGTATGGGGGGAAAGGGGGACACCCAAATGTTTTTGGTCACTTGGTAAATAAAAGAAGTCAGTAAAATCATGGTGCTTCACACCACAATTTTTCTGATGCCAGTAAAATTCTTTGTTCAATAAAGACCACAAAAATACTGAATCGTCATCTACAGAAATTTTGAACTGGTTTGGTAAACACAGGAGTTTTACTGACTCCTGTCATGGTTTTACAGATGAACAAACTGAAACAAAAAATATCAAATATTAGTCCAGTCCTTAAGAACAATTTTTGGTCAAGTAGTTTATAACTTAAATATGCGATACTGAATTTTTTTTTCATCTTGACTCAAAAGGGAGCCTGAAAAAGAAAAACATCAAATGTTAGTCTTATGTTTAGGAACATTATTTCTCAAACACTTTATAACGTACTTATGTCAAACCAAAGTTTCTTTCTTTTATGTTGACTTAAAAAGAGAATCTGATAAAGAGAAATATTAGTGTCAGGCTTGAGAACAATATTTTTTCAAGAAATTTATAACTTATGGGAAACTGAAGTTTTTTCCATGTTGACTGGAAAGGGAAGCTGAAAAAGAGAAATATCAAAGTTTAGTCATATGTGTAAGAAAATTTTTTTTCCAATTATTGAGAACTAAATCATATAGAACTGAAGCTTCTTTCTTCCACGTTGACTCAACCTGAGAACCTGAACAAGGGAAATATCAAATTTTTGTTCCATCCTTAAGAACAATTTTTTTCAAGTAATTTATAACTTACTTATGTCAAACTGAAGTTTCTATATTCCATGGTGACTCAAAAGAGAACCTTAAAAGCAAAGATTTCTTAGCACATGCTTAAGAACAATTTTTTTTCAAGTAATTTATACCTTACTTATGTGAAATTGAACTTTTTCTCCATGATGACTCCATGAAGGGAGCCTGTAAAAGAGAAATGTCATATGTTAGTCATATTCTTAAAAACAATTGCTTCCCCCAATAATTTACAACTTACATAAAAATGAACTTTCTTCTATGTTCACTCAAAAGAGAACCTTTAAAGAGAAATATCAAATACTAGTCATGTCCTTAAGAACATTTTTTTTCAAGTAATTTATAACTTACTTACGTGATACTGAAGTTTTTTTTCTTCCATGTTGACTCAAAAGGGAACCTGAACAAGTGAAATATCAAATGCTAGTCTTATGCTTAGGAATATTTTTTTCCAACACTTTATAACTTTCTTACGTTAAACCGAAGTTTCTTTCTTCCAAGTTGAATCAAAGGGAACCAGAAAAAGAGAAATGTAAAATATTAGTCATATCTTTAAGAAAATTTTTTTCAACTAATTTATAACTTACTTATGTGATGCTGAAGTTTTTTCTTCCATGTTGACTCGAAAGGGAACCTGAAAACGAGAAGTCTCAAATATTAGAAACATGCTTAAGAACAATTATTTCAAGTAATATATAACTTACATGAAACTGAAGTTTTTTTCCATGTTTACTCTAAGGGAAAGCTTAAAAAGCGGAATGTCAAATATTACTAATGATTTCTAACTTAACTGAAACTGAAGTTTCTTTCTTGCATGTTGACTTTATAGGGAACCTGAAAAAGAGAAATGTCAAATACTAGTCACATGCTTAACAACATTTTTTTTTTCATATGATATATAACTTACCTATGTGAAACAGAATTTTTTTGAAAAAATGAAGAAGAGAAATATCATATGTTAGTCACGCCCTTAAGAACAATTTTGTTTCAAGTAGTTTATAACTAACCAATGTCATAGTAAAGCTTTTTATTCCATGTTTACTCAAAAGGGAACCTGAAACAACAAATATTCAATATCAGTCAAGTCCTTAAGAACAATTTTTTTCAAGTAGTTTTTAACTTGATTATGTGATACTGAAGTTTTTTCTTTCATGTTTGACTCAAAAGGGAACCTGAAAAAGGCAAATATCAAATATTACTCTTATGCTTAGGAACATTATTTCTCAAACACTTTATAACTTATTTGCGTCAAACTGAAGTTTCTTTCTTCTATGTTGACTTGAAAAGAAAATCTGAAAAAGAGAAATATTAGTGACATGCTTAAGAACAATATTTTTTCAAGCAATTCATAACTTACAGGAAACTGTAGTTTTTTTCCTTATTGACTTGAAAGGGAAGCTGAAAAAGAGAAATATCAAATGGTAGTCATATGCGTCAGAACCATTTTTTCCAATTATTTATAATTAAATCGTATAGAACTGAAGTTTCGGTCTTCCATGTTACAGTCTGAACGGGCAATGGCCCATTTGTGCATGTGTTTTGACAATTCATAACTTTGGTATTAGTTCAGAAGGTCCTAGAAGACTAGGGATGACTTAAAATCAAATCAATTTA
Organism: Artemia franciscana; assembly: GCF_032884065.1. NCBI lineage: Eukaryota > Metazoa > Arthropoda > Branchiopoda > Anostraca > Artemiidae > Artemia > Artemia franciscana. Next base: position 27,625,568 of record NC_088873.1, read on the forward strand.
AGTAACCCACCTGTTCAGTAGTGTCTTCACTTGGCACCAAGCTAAATAATGTAAAAAAAAAACTATATTAGGCTCGTAAAATAGCCAATCTTCGTCTAACTCCTTCTTTCAATAATAGGCTTAGGTCTAGCAAAAAGCCTTTCATCTTACCCCAATGAACGGAGATCCTTTTACTTGAGTCAAACTTTAGTCACAAGTTTGCTAATATCTAAGGATTTTGGTTGAGATACGCTAACAACTTCATTATGAGTCAAATAATTTGGTTTGCAAAGCTGTATCCAGGGAGAGGGGGCTATCAGGTTTGACCCCCCCCCCAAAGTTTTGTCTGACTCGTAGAAACGTAATAAAATGCATATGAACAAATTTTGTATGCATTTTAAAGTTTTTTGAACCCCTCCCCCGGACACAAATCCTGGATACGCCCTTGGCGGTTTGTACTGCACATATCCGTATGAAATTATAAAATTTTAGTCATTTTTCTTGAATAAGAAATATCAAACGAAATCTGATAAAATATGTTCATACAGGTTATTTTCATGGATCTCAAGTGCATTAATTGCACAGTATTCTGTCAACTTTCTATTCGGATAAGATCTATTATGTCCGTGCTTTTTTAATTGAGTTGAATTTTAATTATTTGAAATTAGTTTTAATTAGTTGAATTTTAATTCAACTACAGACTAGACTTAAAAGTTACTAATTATTTTACAAACGCAGAACAGAAACTCCAAATGGGTGGATTATTTTTGTTTTAATTCGATGACGTGGAACAAAGTTCTGTCAGAAAAATTAATGATCAATAATTATGATTGCGGCGCAGAATATGCCCACCGACAGAGAGATTTGCCAAATTCCAAACCTAAAGTTTTTTTTCCAAATACTTCGTTCTTACATACTCGAAACTCAACTTTCTTCTCCTGCTTTGACTTAAAAGAGAACCTGAAAAGAAATTTTAAATAATTACTAAAACGCTGAAGTTTTTTTTCAAATGATTGATAACTTACCTACTTTAAACGAAAATTCCTTCCTCCATGTTGACTCAAAAGAGGACCCGAAAAAGGGAACTATCAAATATTACTTTTGAATGTGTTGTTGTACTTGTATCTGACTTGTAACTTTCTCTTCTAGGAATCGTAAAAAACTGAAGTGACGAGAATATTACTTCTATATATATATGACTTTCTTTTCAGTATGACGTAATCATATTTTTGAGTATCATGTAGAGAGCTTGACGTCATTTTTTCTGTCAAATAGTGGTTGTAATTTGATTGTGATATCTCATTATAGCTGAAATCTGAAAAAAATATCTGTATATTTTCTACACAATTTTTTCCAAGTAACTTATAGCGTTCTTACTCAAAACGGAAATTTCTTCCTCCCTTTTTGACTAAAAAAAAACTGAAAAAGTGATATTTCACATGTCGCTCATATGCTCATGCACAGTTTATTTTTACAAGTAATCAAATAAAAAACAAGTTGTGAACTTAAAACGAACAGAAATTATTCGGTATATGAGGGGTTTGCCCCCTCCTCAATGCCCCTCTCTTCACACTAAAATTTTTAAGAGCTTTAAAAAAAATTCCTGATTTAATTACACGGCCCTTGTGTTTCAGGAATCGTTTTTAAAGAATTGAGATAGAAGGTTGGACTTTAGCATAAAGAGATTTCTCCCATCCCTTGATTTCAAAAATAAATTTATATTTAGTGTTTTCATGGAAAAAGGAGAAAAAATTGCCCCCTCCTAAATTTTTTTTATAAGTATAGGATTGAAGCGCTTGGGAAGGGAATATTTTAAAAAAACAAGTCTTAGGCCTACTTCATAATGTGTGGAATAATTGTAGGTAACACATTTTGACTGCAGCTTCACTATAGTTTATACACCCCCCCCCCTAGCATGAAAATATATAACCCAAATTATATGTTTCCCGTGTATTTTGCCATGCGTAATTCTTGTTTTAACCTATTGAAATTAAATAAAAATATATTAAATGTTTAAGATATTAAAGATAAACATTAAATAAAAAAAAGCAACTTTTTTATAACAAAAGTACACGTTGTCGATGTCATATGGCACTTTATGATTGCCTTCAAAGCTCAAAATTAGCTAATAAATATGGTTTTAGAGGTCACAAACATCAAAAACAAGAAGAAAAATAAGGAATTCTTTTCGTAAGACGGTGGAATCCTTATTTGAATGTATAATTCGGCCCTATGTCCAAGGGCCGTCTTCAGCGTTTGAATTTCTTCATGAGTTTGAATTTTCTTTGGCTCAAGAGTTCTTGAGGAAAGAATAACAACGGCCGGTCCAGGAAGGACTTTTCGAGTATAAACAGGGCTAGTCATCGAAGATTCGTTTCGTAGATTTTCCAATTTTTTTATTAAGTCGTTCCCTTGGTAAGCGAAAATCATGACTAAATAAATTTCTTTCCAATCTAGTAATGTGGCGAAAATCAACAGAGATTTGCAAATTAAAATTTTTTGAAAGATGTACTCTCGGAGGAAATAGTGTATCTCTTTGGTTTTTTGTCTTTAATAATATGTATTACTGTTTTTAAGTGTAATGTATCAGCAAATTACTCTTCTTTCCGGGTATTTAAGTTTAATCTGAATCTTAAAGACTTGGGAATAAGCTTTTCAATTCAGAAAGATTCCAAAAAATTCTGTCGGTTAATAACATTAGCGTGTTTTTTTTTTGCCTAAACTAATAAAATAAAATATATCATTGGTCAATTGTTCCCCATAAACCAGACGAAAATAACGACAAAGACCACCCTGCCTTTCCATGGTCTTTTCTCACATGTGGTAGCCACAAAAGACCATTTTCTTTTGAAAATGAATATTTGAATATTTATTAATATTGTAGCAAATATTAATAAATTAGGAAATATTTGTAGAAATAGTTTTCAGAGGCGCCATTTATGCAATCACCTTGTATCCAGAACGATCAATATATCAGCTTCTCAGGAAAGGGAAAGAACTATTAAAGTTTAGGAGGCATATTTAGTAAACCTTTCGTAAAGGTTTTGGTAAAACTGTGTACTTTTTACAAAAAGGGAAGAAAAGGGGCCTTTACAAAAAGGAAAGTATTACAGCTCGCTGTTGAGTTGGGTCAATTATGTTTAAAGTTTCAAACGTCAGAAAGGCCGTCCTTTTACTCTTCATTGTGCCAAGATCTTACATCTTTTGACAAAGAATGCTTAAAAGTGGAATCTTAGGACTAAGATCTTACTTCTTGTGCAGTTCTTTTGCAAACATTTTTCATCATTCTGCTCTGATCAGTGGTCTAAGAACAATGATGAGTATATCATAAAAGTTCCCTCATCGTTGTTCTATGTGGCAGAATAATGGCGTTCTTCACACTTTTTTCTTACAACAGTGAGCTGTAAGATGTTATAACAAAGATGAGCAAAAGAACGGGAATCTTTGCAGAAAGATGTGAGATCTTAGAGCGAAAAAGCGGCCCTAGAGTTGGAGTCGGTGTATTGAAAATATCTGGAGTTGGAGTCGGTATAACTTATAACTGACTCCAAAGTTCTAGCTGTTACGCCCTTACAATTTTCTTGCAATAAATTGAAAGCAGCAAAGTTAAAAAAACAGCTCAAAACCAAAAAATAAAAATAAAAAATGTGCTGCAACGAAGTGACAAATTCTACTATTTTGCGCCGCAAAAAGAAAATATTTGTCATTCGACAAATTGAAAACCCTACTGCAGCACAATTTAATAAAATCTAAGACTAATAAGGTTAATTGTATTAACCTTATTATGTATTTGTTGTATTTATGTTGTATTTTTGTTGTAATGCTTGTATTTATGTATAGTTTACAAACTTTCGTTATAGGAGCTCAAAGTCACTGTTAGCAAGGCGTTATCAGATAGCAATACTTTCATTTTTTGGTTTTTTCAATGTCTATGCCTTGCGTGTAAATTTAAGCATTGCTGTTGTCAAGATGACTGAAGAAATCGAAGCTGAAGATACTCATTTAAATAACTATACAGTAAGCGGTTTAATTGTTTATTTCAGATATTTTAGTTGAGTGTTTAAGTTCTAAGATTTATTTCAGTTATTAATGGTATTGATTAGATTATTTAGTCTTGAGCGAAAACGGATAGGAATTAACTTCAATAATCAAGTAGAACATAAAATGAAAAGAAGCTACCCCAAATAAGGGTGGAAATCCGGTCTCCTCGAAACCCCTACAGGCTAGGGTGTCATTTGTGCTTCACAGAAAACAAATTAATGGGATTTCTAATAGCTTACATTTTGAATTATAGGCTAGTACTGAAATCCAAGAACTGAAGGACTATTATAATAACGAAGGGTTTTCCGTCTTTTGCTAATTAAAATGTCTGACATCTTCCCCCCGAAAATTCCCCCTACAGAAAATTTACCTCTGTTGAAAATCCCCCAACCCTCTATGGAGTAATCCCCTCTTCTCCGCGAAAAATTCCACTTGAAAATTCTCCCCATATGTAAAGATAAGCAGCTAAAGGCAAATTAAGACATATAAAAAGAATAAAGAATAGAAGGAATTATGGAAATTTTAGCTGTATCCCAAAATACTTGGAGAATATGCAGTGCAGAATCAAACAGTTAGTGGTAACGAATGGTAATCAAGACTCGCCAATAGTTACTAAGACTCTAAAACAGGAATTTGATAACAGTTAATACATCGAAAGACATGATTTTTTTCATTTTGATTCTAAATATATAAACTGCATTCAGTTTAACGTTAGAAATCAACCGCCATGAGCCTTAGAAAATTTGTCTGGTTTAAAAAAAGAATGCACCCCCCCCCAAAAAAAAGATAAGCGCAATGAAAATTACACCTTTAGATTTCACATATTAGAGAACCTTTTTGTGGAGGATTGAAGTTCCTATCTTCAATTACGGAGTATCTTTCATTCCATGACAGGTTTCAAGACCGCAGATGCGTGTTTAATCCTTTTTTTTTTAGTGAAATAATTTCAATACTAACATGGAGCAAATTAGTCGGTAAAATTGACCAGCCAGTTGGTGAAACCCATTGACTCACCCCCCCCTCCAACATCTTGACTATTGATGCTTCATGTCAATGTTAAGATCAAGTCTGCGGGAAGTAATTCCTTATGATTCTTAGTCTCAGGCTGTTATCTTTGGGCACCTCCAGCATAGGGCAACTCTCCTACGGTTGTCACTGAATTTATAATTTTCAAATTATTTTTTTTTAACCTTTATCTTGCGGTGCTTCGATGAATCAACCCCCCTAAAAACCTGAAAAAGAATTAAAATAAATAAATATTTATAAGATAAATACTATAGGATATTTTGCACCATAGATTCTGCCTCTATTTAGGAGCACAGATAGAATATTCCAAGATTTCTTCTTTTCTTCATTTTTTTTTGTCATACTCTTTTTTTTAGTATTTTTTGGAGTATGGGGGATTCGTGGGGGGATTTTCCGAGAGGAATACACCCAGTACTGCTTATTACACTACTTTTTATTCGTTTCTGATGCATTTATGATGGGAAAATCTGTCTTTGTGGGACTGTACATTCAACTATTTTAAATAATAATGCAACGTAATGACGAAGTTTCGCACCTTCATAGAGTCAAAGAATCATAGAATCAAGCTTTTGTAATATCAAACGATTACAAAAAAAGGTAGGTTTTGGTAGGAACCAAAACACTGTAATTTTAGGTTTTATAGTAGAATCAGATTTTTACGTAGCAATTTAGCTACTGCCGTAATATATTGGCTAATGTAGAACTAAAAGTCAGTTAAAGGATGAAATGAAAAATAATGAGGCCTTCCTAGATTGATTTTAACATATCAAAGAAATTCATAGCCAAGAAATAATGAAGTCTTGCTATGTTGATTTCAACATAGCCAAGAAATCTCACCATAGCCAAATAAATATTATTTTGAAAAGAAACTTTTTAAAATCACACAAAAAATGTGTTTTTTTTTGTTTGTTTTTTAGAAAAAAGAAGCTGAAGCAAAGCCAGAAACTTACGTCAGTAAGGGTCACACACACAGCTTTTTAGCTATGGTATTGGCTGTAGAACAAACCTGTTGTATATAAATTGCAGTGTAACTTAAGAACAAAATAGGGGGTTAAGTTCCAAAGAATCTCTTAAAAGTATATACTTATGACTGTGTTTTAAAAAAGATGTTTGAGGAAATAGCGGTTTAAATAAGTTTTATTTCTTATGCATGTATCTTTTCTATTAGCGGTAAAAATACTTTTGACTGGGTAAAAAACCCAGTCAGAATCAAGTTTACATTTTTACAAAGCTTATGTGACTCAGTATGACAGTGCTAGTTTGCTGATGTGAAACTGCTTAAATGATATAGGGAAATAGTGTATTCTTTACTGCTTAACGTCAAATTTTGTGAATTAATTTGCCGTTTTTATATTAATTTAGTTTTTATACTTTTAGTATCGAGAATTTGACTGGGATTCAAAACAACAAGGATTGTTGTTAAGCTCGTTTTTCTACGGATATATTGTCACTCAAATTCCTGGCGGCTGGCTGGCTCCATATGTCGGCTCAGCAAAATTGTTTGGGTTTGGAATTCTAGCTACAGCCCTAGCAACGCTTTTCACGCCAGTCATAGCCAGAGCAGGACTAGAAGCACTTATTGCTGTCCGAATTCTAGAAGGGCTCTTTGAGGTATTTGTTGATTTAGTCTGTTAGACTGCAATCCTCGTTTCCACTTCTTTGCGAATATTTTTTTTTTCGTTTAGGATGCTATCTATTTAGTGCTGGAGCGGAGATATGTCACCTTCAATGGCGGATTAAGTGGGAAAGGAGCGTAAAGCCTATATATATATATATATATATATATATATATATATATATATATATATATATCTTCTATATATATAAAAATAAGTTGTCTGTCTGTGGATGTGTGGATCAGGTGACGTCACCTGAAAAAACTGGATCAGGTGACGTCAAAACTGAAAAAACTAAAAAAAAGGCAAAAACTACAAAAAAAACTAAAAACTAATAAAAAAAATAAAAAAGCTAAAAAACTAAAAAAACTATAAAGGTAAAAACCAATAAAAAACTAAAAAAAAAACTGAAAAAACTAAAAAAAGGCAAAAACTACAAAAAAAAACTAAAAACTAATAAAAAAAGTAAAAAAGCTAAAAAACTAAAAAAACTAAAAAAACTAAAAAAAGGTAAAAAACTAAAAAAAATAAAAAATAAAAAAAAACTAAAAAAAAGGAAAAAACTGAAAAATAAGCTAAAATAAAGGTAAAAACCAATAAAAAACTAAAAAGAAAAAAAGGAAAAAACTAATAAATGACGACACTCAAAGAGAAAGCGACCAGGACAAAAGGAATGTTCGATTAGCAATCAACAAAGCACCGGGACACAGGGAGTATAAATGACGACCAGGACATAAGTAAAAAAAAAAAACTATCTATATATATAAAAATAAGTTGTCAAACTAAAAAAAGGCAAAAACTACAAAAAAAACTAAAAACTAATAAAAAAGCTAAAAAACTAAAAAAACTAAAAAAAAGGCAAAAACTACAAAAAAAACTAAAAACTAATAAAAAAAATAAAAAAGCTAAAAAACTAAAAAAACTAAAAAAACTAAAAAAAGGTAAAAAACTAAAAAAACTAAAAACTAAAAAAAACTAAAAAAAAGGAAAAAACTGAAAAATAAGCTAAAATAAAGGTAAAAACCAATAAAAAAACTAAAAAAAAAACTGAAAAAACTAAAAAAAGGCAAAAACTACAAAAAAACTAAAAACTAATAAAAAAAGTAAAAAAGCTAAAAAACTAAAAAAACTAAAAAAACTAAAAAAAGGTAAAAAACTAAAAAAAATAAAAAATAAAAAAAAACTAAAAAAAAAGGAAAAAACTGAAAAATAAGCTAACATAAAGGTAAAAACCAATAAAAAACTAAAAAGAAAAAAAGGAAAAAACTAAAAAAATTTTCATCTAAAAAACTAAAAAAAACTAAAAAAGGTAAAAACTAAAAGAACTAAAAAAGAAAAAAATAAATGACGACACTCAAAGAGAAAGCGACCAGGACAAAAGGAATGTTCGATTAGCAATCAACAAAGCACCGGGACATAGGGAGTATAAATGACGACCAGGACATAAGTAAAAAAAAAAAATTAACAAAACTAAAAAGAAGGTAAAAACTACAAAAAAACTAAAAAGAAAAAAAAAACTAAAAACTAATAAAAAAACTAAAAAATCTAAAAATCTAAATAAACTAAAAAAGAAAAAAAAAGGAAAAAAATAAAGGAGAAAAACAAAACTAAAAAACGAATGTATATACAGACCGGTACACCGGGATACAAATGACGACCGGGACACAGGGAATATAAATGACGACCGGGACACAGGGACACAACTACAACGGGGACACCGGGGGAAACAGGGGGATATAAATGACGACCGGGACAAAAAAACTAAAAAGAAAAAAAAACTAAAAACTAATAAAAAAACTAAAAAATCTAAAAATCTAAATAAGCTAAAAAAGAAAAAAAAAGGAAAAAAATAAAGGAGAAAAACAAAACTAAAAAACGAATGTATATACAGACCGGGACACCGGGATACAAATGACGACCGGGACACAGGGAATATAAATGACGACCGGGACACAGGGACACAACTACAACGGGGACACCGGAGGAAACAGGGGGATGTAAATGACGACCGGGACACCGGGACAGGGAATGGTCGATTAGCAATCACCATCAACAAAGCTCAAGGGCAATCATTAGAATCATGAGGTATAGATCTGAATACAGATTGTTTTCCCATGGACCATTATATGTTGCATGTTCAAGAGTCGGTAAACCTGACAATCTATTTATATGCAAAGACAATGGGACAGCATATAAATGACGACCGGGACAAAAAAACTAAAAAGAAAAAAAAACTAAAAACTAATAAAAAAACTAAAAAATCTAAAAATCTAAATAAGCTAAAAAAGAAAAAAAAAGGAAAAAAATAAAGGAGAAAAACAAAACTAAAAAACGAATGTATATACAGACCGGGACACCGGGATACAAATGACGACCGGGACACAGGGAATATAAATGACGACCGGGACACAGGGACACAACTACAACGGGGACACCGGAGGAAACAGGGGGATGTAAATGACGACCGGGACACCGGGACAGGGAATGGTCGATTAGCAATCACCATCAACAAAGCTCAAGGGCAATCATTAGAATCATGAGGTATAGATCTGAATACAGATTGTTTTCCCATGGACCATTATATGTTGCATGTTCAAGAGTCGGTAAACCTGACAATCTATTTATATGCAAAGACAATGGGACAGCAAAGAATATGGCGCGTAACTATTATGGCGCGTAACGACTTACGCGCGCGGGGGGGCTTGGGGGGGGGCGCGAAGCGCCCCCACCAACTAGGTGTTGGGGTGGCGCGAAGCGCCACCCCAACAGCTAGTATATATATATATATATATATATATATATATTTCTTTACCACTATCAGTTTGTAGGTCAAGTAACGGCGACGGACGAAAACTCAGAACTTTTGTTCCAATACGGATTACGTGGAAAGACCATCTGAAGCCTGTAAAATTTCCAGTAATTTTCCAAAACAAAATTAGAATTGTTTTTTCAATTTTTATTTATCAAAAGAAAATGAAAAATGAAATTTTTCAAACTCTGCAAGTAACTTAGGAATATTATTTAGACCATGCAATTCTCGCTTAGAGAACTCGTGACAGAATTCTGTATTTTTGCTAGATTTCTAGGCATTAAAATTTCATTTGCTTTCCTTTTCTTATGAAAGTTTCGATTTTGATTGAAAAATATTTTGCGTGTATATATTGGCGGGACCTACATCAGACTGAAAGAAATTACCGGCGATCCAACTTATAAGTGGATGAGGATGGTCCTATAATTTTTTTAAATTTATCAAAAGAGGCTGTCACATCTTAAAAAAAGAAAAAACTTCATTGGAATCGAGTTGTGCTTTCGGAGTGTACAGAAACAGTAATGTGGTTGTCACTTGGACATCCACTAGAAGGGATTGTCAATCTCGACTGAACTTAGTAATGGTTAAAAGGTAGTGTTGTATCTCTGCTTTTTGGGGGTCAGAACCCAACCCCAAATTTTGGGGCGGACAGAGCGGCCTAAGTTTTAAGATCCTAATATCTAATAGCAAATATTATCGGAATTCAACAAAGCTAGTGGGAAGCAATAGTAAGTTTCCTTGTTGTCCTTTTGTGGGTCTAAATTTGGTCTAATCTCAGTTTGAAAGGGGGAGGAGTCTCCAACTTCTTTATATTCAGTCAATCTATGTGGAAAGTAGTAGTAAGAGTCCTTGGTGTACCTTTTGTGTGTCTTGGTGCAATCTGTCCTCTTCGAGGATAGGTAGATACAATTCCTAGAAAAACATGTGATTAGGACGTCTGACGAAAAATATTGTCGCGTGTCAACTAACATTTTGGGAATAAGGGCTAGTGCCCTGGCTATGCTCTTTAGGGATGCGGACCCAATGTGGTCTTTTTGCTGGAGGAAAAGGTGAAAAATCCCTATAATCTTGTCATCGGAATGTCTGGTACAAGAAGAATTTCCATGAGGACGGGTCATTGAATCTCAACCAGAGAAGGTCAGTGGAAATTCAGAGTAATGTCATTAATGGCCATTCTTGCCAATAGGGCATTTACCCGAAATTGTTGTTCAACCTTAACAAAAACTGGTAAGAAATAAAAGCCAATATCCTAGTTATTCTTTTTAGTGGTCCAACCTATGTTAGGATAGTCTCTCTCAATTCTTCTAATTAGGACATTTTTAGGAAAGGGTTGTGAAATCTTAATTAAGTATGGCTTTGGTGCTTTTATCATAGACACCTTTGTATGATTTATGACATTTGACTGCTTTTCTGTTAACTGAAACACCTTTCGGCTTATTTTCCAACTTCAAGCTATTTCAGTATAGTCCTTTCGTATGTATCACATTGCGAGGTGTGCTGCCAATTTGTGTGCATTCTGATAAAGTAGAAGTCTGGATGGTCTTCTTTGAAAGGGCTTTTTACGGGGTCGGTCAAAAAGCAAACTCAACCAAAATCTGTTTCCATTCGTTTTGAAATCCATGATCCATCCTTCATCATTGAAGATACCCTTTGCCTTCTGTTTATTGCTGCCATCTTACGCAATAGTTTCCTTTCAAGCGTAACCCAGTCAAAAGGTCGCTCTCTCTTTCAGAAATAATAAACACCAGATGGTACGTTTCAAGCGCGGCGGAACAGTGCCAAGCTTGGTGGAAATGTGCGGCACAAGTTGCGTCCCAACATATACACCAGGTGGTGAGAAGTCAGCTTCCCTTCGAACCCAGTTGGATATAGGAAGAATGATTTGACAATGGTATTCGTTTCCATTTTACACGGCATAAAACTAGGCATTTAACTAGTTAAAATGATAATAAGTTTGTTTTCACTATAAAAGACAAAAGTCATCTGTGTTGTATTATATTTATTTATAGAATTTTCACCTCATTGTTTATATAGTGTTTTTGTTTCCGGAACAAAAAAATTTGTTGATAAACTCATTGCAACATGACAATGGATTGCGTTCTTGCCTTGACAAAAAGTTGGCAGAAGTAGTGTGCTTAGTTTTAATAGCTAAAGCTCTATAAACAGTCTCGTGTATGAAGAAGGAGCGACATTGGCTCCCTGAAGATTCTATATCCCCCCTCTATACCTTGAAAAATCCTATTTCTGTATTTTTTCATAGAAAAACGGCTTTTTGGTGCTTTTGTTCAAATCATTAAAGACAATTGCCCCCCCCCCCGTTTGATTTTGAACAATAAATTTTTGCCCTCTCCCTTGCCTAATTTCTGGGAATTTGTGCCATTTTTCAACAAATTCATTCAATTGATTAATTCTTCGAAACAAAAAAGTTATTTGGTTCTTATAAAATAACACGAGACTAATTTACTTCAGATTTGCATTCATAACAAACAGGGAAGAAGAAAACAATAATTTTGGCTTGTTTTTGTATTTTTGCAGTTATTTTTCGTTAGTTTATATTTCCAACTATAATCGCAATACTAATAGGAAGGTACCTTCTTTCAATTGCTTTGTTCAGAAAACAGCAAATAACTTGATGTTGCGAATTTCCTCTGGCGTATATTGATGTTGGCATGGTTGTGGTTTCTCCTTAAGGTATATGTTCCCTTTAAGCCTCAACCAAGGAATTTTGCGTTAAGTCTTCAGTTGTAGCTGAAAAGCTTCAGATATATCCATTCACCGAGCCATAAATATGAGCTTGCCGCTTGACAGGTTTGGTTCCCGTGAATATTCAGTGAAAACAGAGTGCTATGTGGACTATGGAGCCACAGAAGGATTTAAAATGAATCTTTGGATACCCTTAGAACTGTTTTGTCATTTAAAAAGTGCTTTATAATATATAATTTTAATTTATAATATATAATATATAATTCTGAAATTGCAATTGAATGAGCTGAGTTCTCTTCAAGCTCGTACGATTGTTTGTTCTTTATAACGAGACGAGGAAAGAATAACTAGCCTATAATCTGACATATTGCTTTTAGGAATTGTTCCCTTTGTTTTAGTAATAATTTATGTTAACGCTTTGAGAACCATTTAAATGAAGATTTTTGGGCACTGTTCTGATCCACAAAGATTGAAGGTTTAACCCATTGGTGATAGAAACCAATTGCGGCCCTTTGATATTATAATTTATGTCTAACTCAGTATTAATATGGCAGAACTCTTGTCTTTGCTAGTAATCTGTGTTTTTCGTTTTTTTTTTGTTTTTTTTTTAATTAGAAATTTTTATGCTATATAGTGCTAATTATCCTGACTGTTTCGATGTTTTCGAAAACTTATCCTGTGATTTTCAAGGTGCCCCACAGGAAGTTAAAAATGCAATCATTTAAATAATCAATGAATTTAGATTTTATGTGTGAAATTTGATTCACAAATATTTTCGAGGAATATTATAGTTTGCATATAACTTTTATTTATTTCTTAGGGAGTCACATTTCCAGCAATGCATGCTTTGTGGAGCAACTGGGCCCCTCCAATGGAAAGAAGTCGCCTTGCAACAATAGGATATTCTGGCAACTATGTTGGTACTGTTGTAGCTATGATTACTTGTGGATTTTTAGCTGAACATGCTGGATGGGAATCAGTTTTTTATGTTTACGGTAATATTTGCCTTTTTTTTTTTATCATAGAATGATTTCAGCGTTTCAAGAGCCGATCAAATTCTACTTACTATATCTTTTGAGGTTTTACCGTCAAGAGCTTGAATAAATTTTGAATCGGTGCATTGAGAGGAATAATTCCTAAAAAAAACTCTAGTATAATTCCCAAATATTAATCCTGTATTTATATGACTATTGTAAGTAGGGGAAACAAGCAAGGGTCTTTGGTTTCAAATAGATAGAGCCACGGTTGTTGAAGATATATTACGACTAAAAAAAAGTGTTTCTCCAATGACGATTTATTTTAGCCAGTGCAGTTTTACACTGAGATATAGATAGGTCAATGAGAGAGAATTTCTATGAGTTCGGTCTTCGGAGAGTCTTTTATCTTTATTGAATCCCAGTTCTAAGTCGCTCTAATGCCTTGATCTGGTCATTTGTGGCTGATTTTGCTCCCTTTTTTTTCACCAACGGTTCGTTAATAGTGTTAATTTGAAGTGAAGATACCCAATAAAATCAGCAAACTTTGTGTGTAGCCTACATTCGTATCTGGGCATTAGGAGGATGGAGAAGGCGGAATTCAACTAAACTGAAAGAACATCTGATAATCCAGTTAATACATATTTTTGAGCTTAATAAAGTAAGAGTTTTGTTATTGCGATGTGAAATTCAGAAGAGGACACAAACTAGGCTGGTAGCCGGCCAGAAATCTTATAGCGCCATCGCCTGGTCGTTTTAAAAAGAAAAGAATACGGCATTGAACTTTACAGTCAGGCCCTACCAGCGGTGCTGATCGTCGTTTCTTGGCACTTCAGCCAGGAAGTGCAATGGGAGGCTGGGGGCCAACCATCCTGTGCTTTTGCACACCCTTCCTGTTTACCTTCCCCAGATTTCTGCAGGTACCTATTTAGAGCTGGGTCGACTCAGCTTACAGAGTCATGTCACCTACCTCCGTCCCAAGTCAAATAATTGGGTGCACCAGGATTCGAACCCTCGGCCTCTCGGACGAAGGATCCTAAATTCAGCGCACCAACCCATCCGACTAGGACGACTATGGTCGTTTTTGCTTGAATGAAGTTACCGTCTTTTGTCAGAATTTGGCTTTAACCTCGGTCTGTCCTAAATTTTCAGTAATTGTCACGGGTTGAAGCGGTAAAATTCAAGACAGGTTAATTTTTGCTATTTTGAACAGGGAATAATTTAGGAAAGTGAAATTTTTAGTAACGAATTCAGGGCCAAAAAAATAATCTGGGAAGGTATTGCCAAGCTACTTTCTTAGCCCTATTCTTATTTCTAAGTCTTAGAAATTCGCCTGCTTGACAGGTCTATACCCATTAGAGTTTAGACAAAACAACATTATACCTTAGTCTTCAGTTTCTTTTTCTCTGGTTTTACTTCTGAAAATACTATTCCTGTTATTCGAGTTAAATTTCAAGCCATATAGATGTTTTTTCCCTAAATTCAGGAAATGTATTTGAAGATTTTAGAAACCTCATAAATTGCGATTGAGCAAAGTTGTGAAGCTGAAAAAAACTTTTCTTGTACTTCGTAAAAGCATTAGATCTATTTTGCAAGGTTTCACTATTATGAAACGAAAATTTTTTAAGGTCAACAAAGGACAGTGCTGTCTAGAGAGAGAAAGAGTGGAGGTAGGTACTTCAAATTATCTTCCCATGACATATTTTAGTCTATAGATCCATCCCTGAAAGTTTCGTTTTCCCAACCTAACCGCTTTCCTAGATAGCAAAAATTAGCTTGTCTAGAATTTTAACCTTAAATCGAAAGATCGCAGTTTTTAACAATGAATAGAAGAGCACTGTAGGTGCCTTCAATTCTACAATTTTTTCAGAAGCCCAGTGTTGATTAGTGTTTATTTAACCAAGCTCAAAAAGATTAACAACTTAATTTGATTTAATTTTTTCAATTAACTGATTTTGTGGAATTTTCTGAAGGAACTCGGAAACTATTTTATTATCATTTCGTATGACTAATACTTCTCTTTTATGTACTAATAACGAAGATAGAAAAAAAACAGGGGGAGGGCTGAAATTTTGTGTTTGACTATGATAAAACATAACTAATTCTATTATGTAATTCGATAAAAGTATTTGTAATTCGACGAAACGTCATTCAGTTTTAATTAGCAACTCTGGTACATTGTGGGAAAAAAGGGGAAATGAGCATAAAAGTTAGTTTAATCTTCTTCCGTAAAAGAGCTCGTTTCTCACAAATGTGGAGAACTGTTGGGGTTTGAGCAAGCCGTTTGAACCTCCCTGTGGATATACCACATCAAGTTACTCGTGTTATTTTTTCATAAGGTTGGTAATGCTTTTCAAGATATCACCGTAGTCGGTGGAATCATGAAGTCATCATGTGGACTGGCTGCTTAGTATCTCTGTAAAATCTCTCTCATTGTTTCTTACATCCCTTTGGATATTTTTCTGAATCCATTTTGTAGTGTTTTAATCTAGTTTTGGAACAAATTTAAATTCTATCTTGATAAAAAAAAATTGTATATGTCTATTTTTTTTTAATTACATCGTTTGCGGTATTTTTAATCATGATGTTTCTTCAAGATTGGAAACAATTAAAAATTTAATTGTGAAACCTGTGCAAGTACTGTGGTCAAGTCTTTCTCTTTGAACATCTGTGTTTTAGATAATAAAGTCTCCCCCCCCCTTTTTTCTCTATATTTAAATTCATATATATAACCTAAGTGTATGATGGCCTAAAGGACCGAAGAGAATGAGGTACGCCTATTCAAATTGTAATCAATCCCAAATAAAGTCTCTCCCCCCTTTTTCTCTATTTTAAATTCATATAAAGGACCTGAGCGTATGAAGGCCCAAAGGACCGAAGAGAATGAGGTACGCCTATTAAAATTGTAACCGATCCCAAACTGTTTCTTTATAAATGCTCATTCTCAAGAGATAATGGAGAAAAGAAATTCTCCCCCTAAACTGTGTACTATCACAATGTTAATAAAGGGGGTTTGGTATCCTTGAACGTTTCCTAATATTCCTGGTGTAAACTCTTAAGATAATTTCAAATATTTATTTGTTTTCCTCAAAATCAAGGAGTATACAAAAAAATTAAAGAAACTGTAAAAATACGTGAACAATAGAATAAAACTGGAATATATAATACACTCTAAGACAAAGCTGAATAAAATTTATGAAAAAAATATTTAATAACTAAAAAAAATTTTTCATTCTGGAAAAAGAGAAAAGGTTATGCGTAGAGAAAATATTTTCAAACTTACGATAAAAGTTATACATGATGATTATTCTTCAATTACTTGAAGTCTGTTATGGAAAATTCTGAATTTGTTATTTATTTAACGTGTTAATTCAACCCCGTCCTTTTAGGTCAAAGTTATGGCCCGATGGAGCTAAACTTTTGCATACGCATTTATCTCCGATGATAATATACTTAGTGGGGCCTTGACCTCTCTGGCACTTGTCAAATTAGTATTTTATTAACATTAAAATGTTTGTGCCCTTTTTTTGCTGGGGATATTGTTTAGATTAACTGGCTATTTTTATATTGGGGTAAGGAATCACGAGAAGATGCTCTAAAAACTAATCTATAATTTTGTTTTGGCTTTTTAAGAATTAATTCAAGAAATTTTTTCCACCCAAGAAGTCTATCATAGAAAAGCAAATAACTAAACTAAACCAGAGGCGAGCAAAAATGAAGTCGAACTAGATCTATGTTGCATTGGCAACGTGAGGTTTTGCGGCAACGTTTGTTCGGCTTCGCCGAACAAAGTATTGCGAGACCAACGCTTTCTTTTTGTTTCCTCGCTTCGATTAAACGCTGAAACTGTTAATCTGTAAGGATCTTAAAATAAACAAGTCCCCTACATGTCTTACCGCTGGAACCAAATTGGTCTTACCATCAAATACACCGGAAACATTTAATAGGTACACCAACTAGCAAAAGTTGCAAACCCCTTATTGTCGACTATGATTATGAGCTAACAGCCGACCGTTGCTTAAAACTTTCCTATATGTCTCACAATTGGTATCGGACTATTTTTGGTATACATGTGTACCTTACTACTGAAGTTGTCAACCCTTTTAAACTTTCAAACTGATATATCTTATGAAGGAATTTTTCTTCCAAAAAATGGATGACATATGCTTTGATCAGCTCATCAAGAGCTTTCGACTGCTGTCGAAAAAAAATCAATCGGTTTTAGTTTCAAACTTGACTTTTTTGCCGTAGGCCAAGTTTCTAACGTCATCACTTAGCAAGGAGTAAAGGATAAGCTCTAATTTCTTTAGCAATGAGAGAAATTTTAAAGTTTAAGAGGCACATCTGATGCCATTT
Organism: Artemia franciscana; assembly: GCF_032884065.1. Classification (NCBI taxonomy): domain Eukaryota; kingdom Metazoa; phylum Arthropoda; class Branchiopoda; order Anostraca; family Artemiidae; genus Artemia; species Artemia franciscana. Next base: position 27,643,072 of record NC_088873.1, read on the forward strand.
CTCTACCGCAATTCCAAGTGAAAAAAAAACAACCGAATGATAAACTCAGCTGCAATCACGAATAGAAATGGGTAGAAAGAATAAATTTGTGGCCCCAGGCAAGAGTTCTACGAAGCTTTCCAAAATGCAGACATATTCATCAATCCGGCCTAAGGTCCACACTTTCCAGAAAAACCGCAGAGGTTAGATCCTTACCACTTTCTAGGAATAAGATGAAATCGGGGTGCTAGAAAAAAAAACCTGAAGTGTTGCTCTCACAACACAATTAAAATAAATCATGAAGTTAAATTTGAAACGAATCGCAAACAGGAATAGGGCTAAAGCTCCCCCTAAGTGAAAGTTCCGCCTCAATATCTTTAGCCTTTTTGTAAACCTAGAATATATATTTCCCGTTTCCCACTAACAAAAACTATTTATAAACAATAGCCAACTTGCATAACTTACACCCCTTGCCCCAAGGACTGTGAAAGGTCGGGTCATACCTGGAAGCAAAGTTACTGAACCTTTTAGCTATTTTGAAAAAAAGACTATCTCAAAATGTTGATCTAACGTCTTTGGGGGGATGGCGGCTAAACAGAACATGAAGGGGGTGGGGATGCCCTTCATGCAATTTTGAATATCAGAATTGGCAGGCACTAGAACCTTGCATTTACAAGCGATTGAACCCCCTCTGAAGTTTCTGTGACAACTCCTTTCATACGAGTGGTCTCGTGAAAAAAAGAAGAAAAAGAAATGAATAATACATTGAAGTCATGTTGTTCCTTACATAGGTACCGCTACTTCGATTCCTATGAAACAAATAACCCTACTGACAGGGAAAAAAATTAATCCACTTAGGATTGTCGATTATCCATAAGCATTTCTTTTTTTTTCCTCGTTATTAACAATAAATTACTTAAGGAGTGGTTGGCGTGATATGGTGCAGCATTTGGCTTTACACTGTAAAGGAATCACCTGCTCTTGACAAGAATATATCTTCGGAGGAACGAAACTACATTGAGAGTTCAATAGGAGTGCTTGAAGAAAAGGGCTCCACACCCTGGAGATCAATTCTAATGTCCTTTCCGGTGTGGGCTATTATTGCTGCTCATTTCTCCGAAAATTGGGGCTTCTATACTCTTCTTACTCAGCTACCGACATTTTTGAGTGATGTTACCAAGTTTAAGCTCGATAAAACGGGTTTTATGGCTGCCATACCTTATCTAGCCATGGCAGTGGCTGTTCAAGGTGGTGGTTTGCTTGCTGATTTACTGAGGACACGGTTCAACGTTAGCACTACCTGGGTAAGTTATAATCAATTAAAAGTAAGTATCAAAGAGTAGGGAAACTTGTTACGAGAATCTACAATTAAAAGGAATTATAGCTACTAGTACCATATCCTTGTAACTGTACACTACCCAGCAAAACCAAACGAATTCCGAGAGACACAGTTTTGAGTTGTTAAAGGCTAGGAGTTTAGATTTACGATGGATTGTACCTGATTTTTTTTTTTTTTTTTTTTTTTTTTATTCTGCGTGTTCTTCTTCTTTTTAGTTACTTTCGATTGATTATAAAACATCCAAAGATATTCGTACACACAGCAGTATCTGAGGATGGGGGTTATTAGGTTTGACCCCCTCCTCCCCTTAGAACACATCTCGGACTCGTAAATTGGTCGTAAAAATGCAAAGAAAAAAACATCTTCGAGGATGTTAAACAGAGTCCACGGAAGGCAAACCCCTTCATCTCTGTTCTTCCCCGCCCTCTCAAAAAAAAAAAAATCCTGGATACGGCCCTCGAATCAAATATGGCTTTTAAGACCTTTTGGCGGAAACGTTCCTTTTTTCTTCGGCCTTTTTCTTTGTGCCTTTTTTAAAGTAAAATCCAAAAGAAGATAAAGCAATAACAGACATAATGTTTTTACTTAGATTTCTGTAATTAACTGTATGATTTTTTTTCTTTTTAACGCTAAACTTTGCTAATTATTTTGCTTCTTTTTTGTGTCAGATACGAACTTGGATAGCCTGTTTCATCCATTTCCCATATTCTTTGGTATACATGGATATCCTTTTTATTTTCTCCTTAGGTTACTTGAGAGTTTTTAAGTGATGTTAGTTAGATATGTAAGAATAAACAAAAATAAAAACTCATTTTGCCATTTCTCGCCTATCAGTCTTTACCTCAAAGTTTATTACTCTTTAAGTTTTTTTCCTACTTCATCGTGTCCATTTTACTGCCCATGTAATTCTTTCTTGAAAGGGGAAATCTGTTTCCAGATTCCCTCTCCCTGTTTTTATTTTACTCTGCTTTTATTGTTCTTTTTTAACTATTCATACACTGTCTTATTTGCAAACATTTAAGACGAAGGTCTTTTCCCGGTCTCCTAGCCTTAGCTTTGTCTCCCCCTTTTAATTTATTAGTTAGCATTTCTTGAAAGAAAAAATGTCTAATTCTGAAACAACAGTTTCAAAGTAACAGAACTACTAAATTTGGCAGTTAAGTATGTTGGTAGCTTTTTATTTTAGAAATTCGTTTTCATTCATTAAGAACTATGCTCTAACATCAAATACTTTTCTCAAACTAAAACTCCATTCTTATGCCAATATTCAAACGTTTTTGTTGCCAGACTTGTTTCTTTAAGGGGTTTAACTTGCTTCCAAATAATCAATTACTTTTGCAACTGATTTACAAGCTTTTGGTCTTTTGCAGATTTAACTATATATAATATAATAAATATATTTGTCATTTTTAGTTATATGGCTAAATTTATTTGTCCATTGAAGTAAGTGTTCGTATCTTTTTTTAGACTTTTTCAGTTTTATAAGTTTCTTAATCTTGTCCTTTTTATCATTTTGTGGCTGCAAATTGTACGCTAAAAACATGCCTGCAAATTAATCCAAAGAATTAATATTTTTATGTATTTTAAATGTGTGTATTTGATTTAAGAAGCAAAAACTCTTTTGTAACAGGTTATGTCACCAACAGGTTTTCTCCATCAACCTTAATCTTGTTCTCTGACGCATATAAATGTACATTCAAGCGGAGATTTTGGAGAAAATATTAGGTTATGAAATAAAAATGGTTAATTATATAAATTCTATTGACTATTGACTGGAGTTCATCAGAGTCAACTTGTCTTACTGATTTCAAACAAAGTTTTATTTCAGTAGATGTGCTCATAGTTTTTTAGAAACACAGTCAAGAAAATTAGAAGAATTTTGAAAAATGAGATTTTCTAAGTTTATAATGCTGCTCAGATACATACATAACATTATCTATAAAAATAGTATTCAAGGGCTGTTCTCCCTTATTTTTATAGCACTATATTTCTTTCTATAAAATGCTCGATATGTCCTATAAACTACTTCTATTCATTAAAAGTACTTTACTTGTTGTTTCAGATCAAATTTTCGACAGTACGCTGGAGTACGTAGCCTATAGGTTTTTCAGCTCTAGCTTGCGGATTGTTAATTTTTTGGTAATTTTTCTGAAGGTAGGAGTGTTCATGCGATTTTTGATGTGTATTTTTGATGTGTATTTTTCAGGTAAGAAATTGTTTTAATGTGTTGTTAATATGTTAACATGTTGTTAATATGTAAAAAAAAACATTAGTGTTTTTTCAGGTAAAAATTGTTTTAATATGGCATAAATGTGTTAATATGAGATATAAGATATACGTTTATTAAAAAAGAAAACAAACACTACTCGCCATTCGCCTGCCAAGAAAGGCAGTAAGCTTGGAAGGACAAGCGAGGTTATCACCCACAGCTAATTAAAACCACATTCATATCACGCTACTCGACACAAATGAAACTCAACTGATGAAGGAAGAAAGGAAAAAAGAGAAAGAGGAAAAGACGAGAAGAAGACAGAAAAAATTAAGAGCAAAATAAATAAGGGAAATGCCTTAAATAGAATGACAACCTGGAGCGGGCTTCACATCAAAATCCTCCATGAGATAAAAGAAACTTCTTTGCCCGTGATTTGAAGGCTGTAAGACTATGTGTATTTTTCACACACCCTCGGGCAATATATTTCAAACATGGGGACCATAATGCCGAATCACAAAAGATGCCCGAGTGGTACTCCCAAACTCATGAGTTAAGTTATCAGCTTTTCTTGTATTATGATCATGACGGTCTCTATTAAAAGTAAAAAGATTTTCAAAAGCAGGAGTGAGCAGGCGATTCAAATATTTATACGAGAAAATCGTGACTTGGTAACCTCGAATTTGGGATCCATCCATTAACTTATTCTTTTTAAAATGCTCATGAACAGGAACCTCATCAGAATCATAAAATTCTGATAATAATTTTGCAGCTCTACTCTGAAGTTTTTGTACTCTTTTGAAACATGTTACAAAATTACTTGCTCGTATAGAGCATCCGTAGCTAATATATGGACAAAATACAGAAAAATAAATCATTTTTAGAATATTCTTTGGGACTAGATTTGTAATTCTTCGCATCACCCCAAGACCTCTACTTAATTTTTTAGCTATCTCACTTGAATAGTTTTTCCACGACAGGTTTTTTTCAATTAAAAAACCAAATACTTTGTTGTTGCTACTCTGTTTATCGCATTTCCCCGAACCGTGGTTTGATCATTTCCAGCACTTGATGAATTCTAGAAAATATCATGAAAAAAGTTTTAGAAAAGTTTAGGGTTAACAAATTTTGTTGAGAAAAAGTTAGAAATTCAGAGACAGCATTATAAATTTTGTTATACAAAACATCAAGCGAAGGTGCAGCTAGAAAGAGTAAAGTGTCATCTGCAAACAGGATGACACCAGTCTCCGTCAGGTAATGCTTCACTCGATCAATAAAAATGATGAAAAGGAGGGGTCCCAGGATTGACCCCGCACTCTGTTTTCTTTTCTGAAGATGAAACTGATCCATTCTGTACTATCTGATACCGGTTATGTAGATATGATGAGAACCACTCCAGCCTTGAACCCTTCACCCCAATCGAGTCAAGAGCTTGAATAAGTTCTGAGTGGTCCACCGTACCGAACGCTATTCTCATATCCAAAAACACAGCTGCAGGTATAAGATCAGCTTCAGATGCATATTTAATGTAATCAACCAATTTCAGAACTGCCATATCTGTAGATAGCCCTTTTCTGAACCAAAATTGGATTTCTATTAGAATTTTATTCTTTTCAATATAACAGCTTAATTGGGCATGTACCGCTTTCTCATATAACTTAGAGAAAAATGGGAGAATAGGTATAGGTCTTGGATTCGATGGGTCATCTTTTTTCCCTCCTTTATGAAGAGGAACCACTCTTGCAATCTTTAGTGCTTCCGAGAAGACTCCATGATCCAGAGAAAGGTTGATGAGGTGCGTCAAGACAGGTAAGATACTCGTTTTGGCGGCTTTTATGAGTTTCAGCAAAAACTCATTCATCCCACTAGAACTCGACTTCATCGCAGCCAGGAATTGTGCCACTTCCCGTTCCGAATATCTTGCAAATTCAAAGGAATTCTCGCTTGCAGGTTGTCTTTCAAAAATAGATTCAACACTCACAGATGTGCGTAGATTAGTCCGCGCTTGATTGCAAAGTCTTTATCCTTTATTTGCAAAATAATTGCACAGAAATTCAGCTATTTGTCGAGAATCAGCAAGAGGACCTTCTGTGGTCTCCATGGCTCTCACCTCCTCCTTAATATGAAAATTACCCAAAAGTATATTTATTGTTTTCCTTGTATTTTTCATATTCCCTTGATTTTCATGGAATTCATTTTGGAAATGAAGTTTCTGAGCTTTCCGTTTTACTGAATTTAAAATATTCCGAAATTTTTTGAATTTTGTAAAATCATCATCTGAATGATCGTTTAAATAATTCACATTGAGTTTGTTTTTCTGCTTTATTGAAACTAGAATAGCTTTTGTTATCCATGGTTTCTTAGAAAAATTTCTATTAGGGTTTATTCTTCGTAAGGGACATGTTTCATTCATTACATTCGTCACTATCTCACTGAACAGGCTATATGCTGTTTTTGGACACTTCTCCTCGTACACGCGAAAATTTGTTTCATCCATCTTATTTGCAAAACTCTTTAGGTTTTTACTTTTCATTTCATGGTAAAACGATATCCTTTCATATCGTCACTCTCTACGCCGAGCAGTGCCCGGCATGAGACTTAAGTCAGTCAAGTAAGTTAATTTTATCTAATAACAATTAAAATTCATCAGTAAAAAAACTAATATCACATGACGGATTATTGTAAATCAATCCCAGAATCAAATTTTGTCCCTTCATTTTTTATTTCGATGAAAAGTGTTTCGATCCTACCTCCGAGCCACAGGGAGAGTTCATCCCTAATCCAATATTGAATATCTTCATTAATCAAAAGACATAGCTTGCCCTTCTCCATTGATGTCCGTTCTCTTCGCTCGCAAACATATCCTGGAAAAAAAAAATCCCAGAGTAGTGACTTGCTAGAAACAAATGTCTCACATAGGCCTACAATGCACGGCATCTTGTCTAGCAAACTTAAAATCTCATATAAAGAAGAATATGCCGCTCTTAGACTTTGACAATTCCAGAAAACGATCGCTCTTTCTGCACTCACATGTTTTGAATACTCATAAAGATTATTCCGATTCACACAATTACTTGGGCGACAATTCAAGGAAAAATTATCAATGCATTCATCATCCCCCGCAAGAATAAACCGGTTTTGTTCAAATTCACTCAAAGCGTCATCATATCTATTCACGCTCATTGAAGAAGGAGACTATTTTATACAAAAAAATAAGTCTGATAGGCAGAAAGAAAAAGGGAAAAGAAAGAGGAACTGACATTTTGGCTACAAAATATAAAGGGGAAAACAAACATACAAGTGATGCAGCAACATAATTTTACAACTCAAAATTATGCGGTCGGATTCAGCAAACGGACCACATCATCCATAGTTCTAATTTTACTGATCTATCCCGCTGAGTCTTTTCCAAAAATCGTCCTGTTGTTCGACCAAAAATTTTTGTTTCTGAGTTCACTTTTAGCCAAGTCAAGAATCTGATTCTTTTTAGATGTTAGGTACTCGGTAACGAAAATTTCCGACCGAGCAAGTTTTGACTTACATGCAAACACTTTTCTTGCAGTTTCAGCAGACTTGAACGCAAACAACACAGACGCAGGACGCTTTTTCGCATTTACAATGGTGTCCGAATCAGTAAAATTTGCTAGAAATTTATATACAGAAACTATTGTGGTCGAAGAAAAATCAGAAATTTGCATTTTATCCGTAATCACATTCAATACACACTCAGAGATGGGAAGACCTCCACTTTGGTCAACACCATGAAATACAAGCTGATTCAGTCGTTTTTCCTGCTCTGTATCATCGAGACGGGTTTCAGATTCTTTCAAACACTTTTGCAACAATCCCTGGGATTATTAGTCCTGGTTTAACAGGAATTATTGTACAAGATAAAGTAAGTAACTATTTCAAATTTTTTTTAATGCTACCCTACGCATTGTTTTTCTTAAAGCGTATGAAACTACATCTTAGCACACGTGTATGCAGCAATAAGAAGTCCTGATACCCGATCCAAAATATAGTGGCAACTTTAGATAAAAAAAAAAAAAATTTAAGTTTCAAATTTTATTTTTATGATACACCGATCAGAATGGAGTTTAGATATTTTTTTTTATTTGAGTGCTAGAATCGGAAATAATAAGAAAACAAATAGGAAAACCAAAAAAAAAGGAAACAGTTTTCCTCTATGTGCGATGTGACAACAAATATGTTGCAGATTAATAGCCGAAAATACTTAGTAACAAATTGCTGTTGATGTAGGTTTTCAAGCCATTTTCTTATCATTTTAATTTTCTATTTCTGTGGCAGAACTCTGACGATAAAATCAGTGCGAAGGTGGTAGTTCTTATAATCTTTGTTCCACTGATGGCTGGTGATTGGTGGGTAACTCTCCGACATCTTATGAGTAACATGTGGCGTCATTTCATGAAATATTTTTGAGTTGGGGGATCTATTTTCGAAAATGTAGAGGAGGGAGACAAGTTTGTTGTTCCTTCTGTTTTTTCAGTGAAAATGCCTAATAGAAGCCATTTTTTCAATGTAAATACCACAAAAACTTATTTTTCAAAATATAGGGGTGGTAAGTTCTCCCTCTCCCCCAATTATTACTGCTGTCAGGGACGAGTGTTGCCTCCCCCAGCCAGTCTGAAGCTGGCGGATGGGACTCTGGGAATTGAAAAACAGTGGTCCTCGACGTTCATAGGGGTGGATCCATGAGCAAAACCTATTAGACCATTTATCACTGATCTGGGTTGCAGTGATAGCTAGCAACCTAGTCAGAAACGATCACTTCCCATACTAAGGAATATAATAGCTTGTAACTCCTAAAAATAAAGTTAGATCGAAACAAACGCTCCAATGCTCAACGCAAAAATCGTTTCAAATGCTCCTGTCCAATTTATAACACCACACGCAGACTAATTACTGTACAGAAATATTGAGAAGTGCCTCTTTCCCCTACTGCTTAAGAAAATTGATGGTTAAGAGCGACAGCTTTAAAAAAAAGTTCGTCCTTCAATTGGTTTAAGCTAAGAAAAAGCAGGAGCCTTTTTTGTATATCTATATATATAAAAATAAGTTGTCTGTGTGTGGATCTGTGGATGGATCAGGTGACGTCATGTTTGTTCGCATATGACGTCTGAATTATTTCACACTAATACAAAAGAAGAAAAAAACTAAAAAAGGTAAAAACTACAAAAAAAACTAAAAAGAAAAAAAAACTAAAAAAGCTAAAAAACTAAAAAAAACTAAAAAAAGGTAAAAATCTAATAACTAAAAAAAAAACTGAAAAAAATAAAAAAAGGCAAAAACTACAAAAAAAATAAAAACTAATAAAAAAACTAAAAAAGCTAAAAAACTAAAAAAACTAAAAAAAAAACTAAAAAAAGGTAAAAAACTAAAAAAAACTAAAAACTAAAAAAGAAAAAAACTAAAAAAAAGGAAAAAACTGAAAAATAAAAGAGAAAAAGAAAACTAAAAAAATATGAATAAATATATATAAAAATAAGTTGTTTGTGGGTTATGTCTGTCTGTCTGTCTGTCGAGTGACGTCGTGTTTGTCCGCATATGACGTCTGAATTATTTCACACTAATACAAAAGAAGAAAAAAAACTAAAAAAGGTAAAAACTACAAAAAAAACTAAAAAGAAAAAAAACTAAAAAAGCTAAAAAACTAAAAAAAACTAAAAAAAGGTAAAAAACTAAAAACTAAAAAAAACTGAAAAAACTAAAAAAAGGCAAAAACTAAAAAAAAACTAAAAACTAATAAAAAAACTAAAAAAGCTAAAAAACTAAAAAAACTAAAAAAACTAAAAAAAGGTAAAAAACAAAAAAAAACTAAAAACTAAAAAAGAAAAAACTAAAAAAAAGGAAAAAACTGAAAAATAAGAGAAAAAGAAAACTAAAAAAATATTAATAAATATAAAAAATATAAATATAAATATAATATAAATTAGCAATCAACAAAGCACCGAGACACAAATGACGACCGGGACACAGGGAGTATAAATGACGACCAGGACATAAGTAAAAAAAAAAACTAAAAAAACTAAAAAAATGGTAAAAACTACAAAAAAACTAAAAACTAATAAAAAAACTAAAAAATCTAAAAATCTAAATAAACTAAAAAAGAAAAAAAAGAAAAAAGGAAAAAAATAAAGGAGAAAAACAAAACTAAAAAACGAATGTATATACAGACCGGGACACCGGGATACAAATGACGACCGGGACACAGGGAATATAAATGACGACCGGGACACAGGGACACAACTACAATGGGGACGCCGGGGGGCACAGGGGGATATAAATGACGACCGGGACACAAGGAATATAAATGACGCCCGGGACACTCAAAGAGAAATCACAGACTGGAACACCGGGACACAAATGACGACCGGGACACAGGGAATATAAATGACGACCGGGACACAGGGACATAACTACAAAGGGGACGCCGGGGTGCACAGGGGGATATATAAATGACGATGGCGACTCAGGGAATGGTCGATTAGCAATCACCATCAACAAAGCTCAAGGGCAATCATTAGAATCATGAGGTATAGATCTGAATACGGATTGTTTTCCCATGGACCATTATATGTTGCATGTTCAAGAGTCGGTAAACCTGACAATCTATTTATATGCACAGACAATGGGACAGCAAAGAATGTTGTATATTCGCAAGTTTTACGTAGTTAAAAACATATATATATATATATATATATATATATATATATATATATATATATATATATATCTATCTATATTCACAGGTGGGACATAGGGACACAACTACAATGGCGCGTAACTAATATGGCGCGTAACGACTTACGCGCGCGGGGGGGCTTGGGGGGGGGCGCGAAGCGCCCCCACCAACTAGGTGTTGGGGTGGCGCGAAGCGCCACCCCAACAGCTAGTGATAATATATTAATATATAAATATGGTTGCCATAATTTATGCAAGAGTAACTAGAAATTTGACAGAAAGAGACGACATTAAAGGATCAAAAAGTGAAGTTTCTTTGAACATTTGACCGCCACAACCCATTTGTCACACTAGTAACGTTTCTGACATCTTTTGCTTAAAATTAATAAAAAAAAAGTCTTGCGCTTTTTCTCTAGACCACATCTGAGTTACATTAGTAAGGAAATTATATAATTGGTTGCAGCGAAGCCTTTCAAAAAACGGGCGTGAGACGAAAAGAAACCATGAGTATTCTCGTTCGCGACCACCAGAGATTAATTGGTTTGCACTCCCCCCAGCAAAAATTTGAAGTCGACTTGCAATCTTTCGAATCTATGCAGCTTGCAATCTCTCGTTTGAATCTTTAAAAGTTGCAAGATTCTCTTTAGAATCTTTGGAAAAGAATCTTTGGCCAGGAGTGGTCCTTCAGACTTGATTTCGAGTAATTTTAGCACGAGTAGCAACTATCCACAAGATAGACACGTAAGTAACCTTGAAAGACAACAAGGAAGGTAGAACTACACCGTGACCAGACGCGATATAGGAAAATACGACGTTTTCTTTAAACTTAAATTTGCAAGATTAGTTTTAAAAACAAATATCGATGTTAATCTTGCATGAAATCTATGTACATAGTCTTGTGCTTTTTGGATTATAACCTAAAAAAGTGTTATAAACGCAGACTTGTGCCATTCAGATAACTCATTTTCATGAATGCGTCTAATTGCTCGTATGTCTGCGTTTCATTACGTGTTTCTGTGTGGAAATATTTTCGAAAATTTTTGAAAAATTAACATTTTTTTCCTTTTTGCAGTTTATTAACCAGGGCTTCTTCTTATTAAATGCTGGCTTATTTGGTTTTGGTGATTGCATGGGTGGTTGGATTTGCTGAATTCAGTATCGTGGTCATCTGACGATAGAAAATGGGCCACATGGACTGCATGCATCATGGGCCAGGTGTTAATTGAATCAGTGTAAGTATTCATTAGCTGAGTACAGATTTTCAATATATAAATCCCTACTGGCATCTTTGTGTTGCCAACTAGTTAGTATGTTTATTAAACATGCTATTTCTTAATCCGGATGCGGAAAATTTATACATTTCTAACAGATTAGTTACAGTTCTACTTTTTGATAGATTAGTGTAGTTTTTTGCTAGATTTTTTTGGTTGTTTTGGACTGTGTTTCGAAAATACAGCAAAGTTTATCAACTTTAACTACAATAATAAATCACAGGTTCAAGCAAGAAAAGGAATGATGAGAAATCATGAATATGGGAAAATACATCGAGACTCGCCAAAATATCCAGTAATTTGTCCAAAGAATCAGACAATTGAATAAAACATCCGAAGAAGTAAATGTCGAATGTAAAGTAGAGGTAGCTCTAAATGTCAGATCCACGGTATGGAATAAGGTCTTTTTTTTGTATAACAAATAATCTCCCTCATCTTGATAGGAATTTAAATTTTTTGCTCCTGTCTGAAAGTGCTAAAAAATATTTATTACCATCTTATTTCTACCAAAAACCTCTTGTAGGCCGATATAAGGAATCTAAATTATCGATATGAATATTAAGCCTATCAGTGAGAAAAAATTTTTTGGCCTATTTTCTGGCCCCCTAACAGATTCTCCCTCTCTAACAAGACTTTGTGTCCTACTGGTTGGGGGAATGGTTCCTAAAACTTTTAAGCTATTTAGATCTTTAAGCTCATACGCGCTACGTTTCTCTGCTATATAACCTGTTTTACGAATAATCAACAACTGGCCTAGTCTAGGCTGCTCTGTATTTTTCTTTATCTTTCTTTCTATCACTCCTTCCATCTCACTCATTCTGTTCCTCCCTTTCTTTAATAGCTTCGTTCTAAATTTTTAAAAGGTCATGATAATTGCAACTGTTCCTTTTTGATTTTTAAATCAAATTCTACAATCATTTCACCAGTCAAAAAGGAGCAGTGTCTCGGCTGCATAGTTATCCCTACCATCCGACATACTATCCAATGCTCTTTCCAAACATCATAATTACTACCACATAATTGCATTCCAGCTCCAGTAATGGATTGGTTTAGTACTAAGCTGCGCACAAAACGCTGTTGATTTTTTTTTCTTTTTTTTTCTTGTATTTATCGGAATTATGAACCTACTATTGATGAAAAAGTGCAAAAATACTACAAACTGACCTTGTCTACGAGGTTTGGTATATAGGCTTTGGCTGTTTCCTTAATTACACTAATTCCTGGAAGTGTCATAATTTCAATTGTTCTATGTTATAACAGCAATAGAGTGTTTAAACGTATATTCTTTTTAATGAAATACAAATGATGCTTTGATATTTAAAGGTTAAAGGGGGTCAGTAGCCTCCCTTTATTTTTTTCCTAATTTCTTGGTCACTTTGGTTTTGAAATGGAATTTTAGTTTCTGTTCGTCTTAGTAATCTTATGTTCTTACACAACAGTAAGAATCTGTTATCTTTATGCGTATGTGACTATCTATTTTATTTTCGGTTCCTTAGAGATTTTATTTATTCATTTATAATAATTTACGTCTGTTTTAGGTTTTAATTACTAAATTAATTTATTTCCGTTCGTTTTTGGTTTTTACATTCCTCTTTACTTTTCTCTGAAAAAGAGGGCTTTTGGAAAATGTCTTATTAATAACTCACGATAAAAAGAGGTTTTAGTTTCATTGAATCTCATTTTCTTTCTACATGACCATAAAAACCGTTTAGTACACACACTCCTCCGTACCTACCTTGGACAACACCACACCAGAAAACCACAATTAACCAATGAATAAAGATTGTTTCATGAGCCAAACTTTTATCATTTCCGATAAAATTGAGCGTCTTAAATTTTCAGTTATTGATTGTATGGAAGTTGATTTGTATTACGAATGGTTAAGTTGCATTATGAGGAATGATTGCCAGGAGGCTGAGCATATTTTCAGTGAGATAATCGTTGGTTCAATTGCATGGGAGTTGGGAGGCACGAGGGTTAAGTCAAGTGAAGTTGAGTTCAATGGGATTGAGTTCCAATAAGACCGCCAATTACAAATTCGTAATATTTGGAAAAAATCTAGGACCTGAGTAAATTAGGCGGATAGCTAGAATTCTGGTAACATTTTTACTCCATAAATTTGTAGCAATATAATCCGAGCATGTAACCAAGTGTAACACCGTACCTATGTTAGGGCAGATTAGGTGCCTCTGAATTCGTCTTTGGGTCTGTAAGTATGCTCCTAAGAAGACATTTCTGGTGCGATTCAAAAATTGCACTGGATTTCCCATTGAGCCATACTTGCTGAGCATTTTCTGTAACCTTATAAACCTATCTAAAACCTATGTCAATTATTCGGTATTGAATTTTTTTGCTGCTGTGTTTAGAAATATCTAATAAGGTCTTGAGTAGGTGGTAATCAAATTTCCTTGTCATATATACCTTTCTACGATGCTGAATTCTAGGCCATCTCCTTAAAGAGGTTTCAAAGTCATGGATTATTTAGAACTTAAAAAGTATAATTTATCGTATATGTTAAGAGGGTTGAATTGTATTTTTGACAGAAGAAATTAGGAATCGAAAAATTAAGATTTTCACAATTTTACGAACTTCCAATGATAATTGCGACAGCCTTATTAGGATAGAATAGTAATTGAAGTGATACTGACTAGTGACACAAACTGTTTCCATACCCTAACATTAGTTTGTCTATGTCTTCTTATTTTTATGTCAGTTATAATACTTGAAACTACATAATTAATTTGTAGAGAAAGTGATCAAGATTAAATATATCTGAATTTCTTTTCTTTAGGAAGCTGAAAGTTGGCATATCGTTTTCTACATATCTGCTGCCATTTACCTTTTAGGAGGTATCTTTTACCTTATTTTGATTGAAAGGCAGAAATGGGCCCTTTGCAGCAGATGAAATAGAAATGGCATAGGACGAGATCTACTCTGAAATAAGACTTTTTAAATATTTGTTTTATTTTTGGTTTTTTGCCTTTTATCCAATTCTTAACAAAACAATATTGGTTACCAAAGTTTAATAAAATAAAATACGGCATAGGTTCAGCCTTCAGAGTAAATTTCAAAAGGTTATAGATTGTTGAATGAAGATTGGATAATTCCTATGAATAAGGGGCTAGCTGTAACTGACTAAAATACGGTACGCCTTGGCTAGCTTAGAGATCATGATTTAATGAGATAATTCAGTGATGCACAGGATTTTCCTTGAAACTGAGTAATATTTGTTGGCTTTGTTATAAATACAAACTGATATGTTTCTATTACTCAATTTATACAATAATTCCCAAGTTTGTGCTGAACTGTTATTTATTTCACCGTATTGCAAACTGATTATTCAAATTGAAAGCTATTTGTTGAATAATAGAGACTATATAAAATTGGATAGATTCTAAGCGTCAATACGTTCATCAAGAATTGCTACTACAATGTCCACACAGCATGTACAATATTTGTCTCACTGATAAAGGTTTGACATCTAATTACTATGTTCTTCAAATGCAATCGCTTTTCTGCTTGCCTTTGCTACAGCACTACTGAAAAAATGGTATAAGCCTGTGGTTCAAGTAATGTATAAGGAAATATGCTATGGAAATAATTCTTACGTCATAATATGCAGAATAATCCTAGTTAACACATTTCGCAGGGAGAACCTTTATCTTCACTTATTTCACTTTTGTGCAATTTTTTTGAACAAGATTTTGAAAACGTAACACGGATTCAACTGCATTTTTCCCTTTTCAAATAATCTATGTGTGTAATCAAAAACTGTCACTGCCATCTAGTAGTTTCTCACAAAAAATATTAATAGACAAATACTAATAAATTAGGTTAGGTTAGATAAGTTAGATGCCTGTTGGGTGTTTGTTTATAAACAATTTTCAAGATTTATGGAGTAGACACAAATATTTAAAATGTGATAAAAAACCTGGGATTATTCTTCATATCATGAAGTAGGAATTTTTTTCTTAACATGTTTCCTTCTGTATTGCTTGTACCCTCGGCTTGTACCGAAAATATTGCTAAAAAAGATCCAAAAAGGCTCTATACCTAGGTTTTTCTTCTGCCATAAATTTACTATTTGGCAGCATTGGCAACTGCTTCCTAAATATCGGTCAATAAAAAATAGTCTATTGATGGAAGAATTTTTTCTTGCCTGCTGAATAGTTTATTTGCTTTACATTTTAGCAGTAAGACGCCAAATGAGAAGCAGGGTTTAGGCTGGGTAGACCATTCTTATTTAAACATCTTTCGACCTGACCAAAGATTTATCAATGGTGAGTCCCTAGCATTATGATGTAGAGTGGTGTCGTTGGGGGGGGGGCAGCTTCCCCCTCCCAATAACTTATAAAAACTTAATTAAAAACTAATTAATTGAGTAAGTTTTAAACTGTTACTCGTCTTAATTATAAAATATGTTCTTTACTTTGAGCAGATATTTTTTTTTGTTAATCTATGCTTGTTTTTAACATAAAGAAAATGAGAAAAATAGGGGTCCATTACACTTCATAATATGTTCCACGTTAATTTTTTTTCCAAATATATTGCCTTTGAATCCTTTACATCAAGTAAAAAAGTGAGCCTAGTTAAATGAAAAATTTAAAAACCAATTCTTTTCCTGGTATTTAAGGCGCTTTTACTTCCTAAAATCTATGAGTTCAAGATTAGATTCTCGTTAATTCAAAACTTTCAAAATTGAAAGTGAATACATTCTACATCTATAATAGGACAGAAATGGAATCATTGAAGAATAAGAAGGTAGATATATAGTGAATATAATTTTCTGAATGAAAAAGAAATCGTTGGATAAGACAATAAGGTTAGTGCTTTTTGACTGTAACTAGATAGGTTAAATCGGTTGTAGTTTGGTCATGGAATTTGGTAGAGGGAGATTTGCTCCAGAAATCATTAAAATTGTTTTAATTATTATTTCCAATATTTGCTTAAAACTCCGATTTTCTTATTTATTATTGAAATGCTTAATAAGTGCTGATAACATACTATTCCTTACGTTTTGGATTCACATACTAACCCAAAAATGTAGGACTACCTCTACCTACAATACTGTACTGACTTCTTGCTATTTTGGCCTTTCTAAATATTTCTTTTAACCAGCTCCAAAAAAAGAACTGACATAAACGTGCTAAGAATTATGACTGAAAGTAGTCGCATTACACACAACGCCAGCGCTGTTTGTGGGGAAATTTTTATCTCTGTATCCGCAGGCTGTACGAAATGTCTGCTATGAATAGAATAAAATGAGTTTAAACAAAATGTGAATCTGAATAATTTGAAGAAGAATATAACAAAGTGAATTTATACAAAATTTGAATATTTTCCTCACAATTTAGAAATTTTGTGTGGACATATAAGCAGTGCCAACCCATTCTTTTTTTCTAAAACTATAAAATTTATCATGCAGCAATATGAGACCGAGCTAGAAGTGAATTATAGACATAAAAACGAAATTTAGTGTAACCCTCCTCAGGAAATGTACATCCTCCATACCCTGATTTACACAAAAAAAAACTGTCGCGTAATTTTATATTATTTGATGTTTTTTTTTACCAAGACTCAAAGAGAAATATAACTTTCAAACTCTACGAGTCAATTTCCCCTTCCAATTGGTATCCCTGGCATTTTTTAATTAATTTTAGGTTTTTCCTGTGACCATGCCAAGAATTGGTCATATTATCTGGATATTCTTTGTCAAACAATGTCCAATGGATAAGTTATATATTGTAACTTTAACTTTTACGAATACTATCAGATTTTTAACACGGTCTCTATTTAAATATGGGAAATGTGTCTCTAAATAATATTACACAATCAACGGCAATACTTTGACTTATCCCGTATCTTTACTTGGACAGCAATATCGCCTTGCCAGTGATTTTGGTTTCGGCTTCATGTGGCCCGGTGATATCAATGCTTCTTATTAATATAAATCGGCGAACCCACAAACAAAGCAATTTAACAAAAAATCATGAACAATATTTCAATAAGTCAAGTATATTAAAAGTTTAGTACAACAAATTAAATCTTACAGAGTCAAAATCCATTCAAAATTACGAATAAATGAACTGCGCAACATCCAGAGCTCTTAGAATAAATCTTCAGGTTCAGTTATGTGATTGAGCATCCTGTGCAGGGCCTGGGGGCTTATGGAAGTGGAGGAGGGATATGCAATGCTGCGTGAATATGTAGTTGTGAATCTGGCTGAAAAAAGGCCAACCGTATACGACATTTACCTTCGCCAACCCGAAAGCTTGTTAACACTATAAATATGTCGTATGCAGAAGCTTCTTGCTAACAATTTTAGTAAAAGCCGAGCACCAGCACTTTTTATTACTTTTTAATGTGTTTATTGTTTATAATGTATTGCGTAATGTTTTTAAATTCACCAAATAGCGTGTCTGTTAAATAGTTACTTTTCTTCACTACAGCTACTAACTTCAATAGCACCCACTCTTGCCCCCCCCAATGAAAACACTGTAGCTACACCCCCTGATGATGTACAGTGTTGTAAAATGTCATTTGAATAAGTAACAATTCTTGCTGGCCACGAAATACATATGGAACCCCTTGGTTAAAGAAGACATATTCGTCCGCTCAGTCTTTAGCTAAAGGCATGATCCTTGGGATGCTTGGGGGAGCCGCGAAAGTATTTCTTCGTTCTTACTGAAGGCAAACAAACAGAAGCATTCAATGATTATTTGATCCCAAGGGTATAACTTGAAAATCAAAGGGTAATGCAAGCCCTGGTAGTCCTAAAATAAAGTTCACACATTAAATCAAGACAACTTATCGTGACTATGGACAGTATATAAGACATAACGGATGCGTTTGTTTACTTGTCCGATTACTAATCTGATTAATCCAAGCGTTTTTTGAGACACATATGACGTCAGAGGTTAGTCGGATTATCCCCTCAAACGCTCAGGATTACTTGTCCGTGGGCTGGCACTTTATAACCCCCAAATAAAAAGATTATTTGAGGATTGTAATGTCAATGCTATATATTTTTTTAAATGGATAAACATGTGAAATTGTTAAGTCTAGAGAAAAGACAAGGAAACTGTAAATAATAGAAATAATCTTAGCTTTTCAGTGACCTGTAAGTAATATTATGCATATTCCTTAGTATCTAAAGGGTTTTTGGTGAAAAAATTTGAACTGTTTTTCTTTTTATATATTGTATAAAATGTAAAGGAATACCTGGCCCTTCATTTCACAGATTCAACTGAAAGTATTTGGGGCATCTTACATCAAAATTCATTTGACACATTTTAATGGTTTTTTTTTAGATGACATAGGAGACCATTAAAGTTTTACATTTGCTTTGCTAAAAATTGTCTTAAAAAGTGCCAAGTTTAGAGAGTTATGTTAATATTTTTCTTGCTGATGAGTATAATTTTTGTTTAAATTCCTTCTGTTTAAAGAATTTTAGAGAGATTCTAAAGCCAACCATGGGTATATTGTTGTTACAAATGATTTTTCTCAAATGGGCTTGTGGAAAACAAGTAGAACATATAATTTCTCTTTTTCTATTATTTCAAAACCAGAATATCACAAAACTAAGCATTAATATTGCTGATTGTACCTTAAGTAAATACAATCCCTGATGGAGTTTTGTTGATACCTGTTTAACAATTTATTTCTCTTAATGAAATACATATTGTTTGTGGGACAGCAATGAGCAACTATGACTTGAGTTATTATTTTTTTTTTTCAATATTTTCTTTTTTCCAAATAATTTTTGTTCTCTGGTGACATTTGTGTTCCTTCCTAAGTGGCTGGCACTCTAGGTTGAGAATCCTTTATCCAAAGGGCACAGGTTTAATTTCTGTCATTAGCAGTTTATTTGGTTTGGGACAAAGGTCAGTGATGTAACTCTGTAAGTTCAGCCAGAATTGGCCCAAACTTAACAGGTTACCTAGAGAAATCTGGGGTCAGTAAGCAGGAAGGACATGCAAAAGCATAGGCTGCTTTGGAACTTGTCCATACCTGAATATACAAGATTGTGTCTAGAAAAATAATAACTTGCAAGATTAAATTGAATATTATATTACAACTTACCAGCATTTTTATCTGATCCTACATCAGTATCCATTATTTCATCAATAAGCAACTGTAGAACTAAATAATGTTGTGGCATTTCTGATGTACCACTGGCAGAGTTCATTGTATGAAGATTTGAAAAAAGCTGTAAAATTGTAAAATCTAAAATTGTTTCTAGCTGAGATAATCTATTGAATTTTTGAAGTCATTTGATATTTTAGGATTTTGTAAGATATCTGTTTCAATAATAGTGAGTGTTTTGAAGAGTATCAAGTATTTGAGATGAAAGGAATGCATACAAAGTCTATAGTTTCAGTTATTTTTGTTTTCTACCTATCAAAAGACAACAGTTTTTGAACAGCCATCAGAAGAGAGAAATTTCCCTTCACAGAAAAATCCTAAATCAGCCATTGAATTTTTATGAACCCATCTCTATGCTATATTTTTCATGAATTTTGGAATATTTGATGGAGGCTGTAAAATTTTGTTCCTTTATTGGGCTTTGAATAAATCATTTGTATCTTGGACTGTGGTCTCAAAGAAAGCCTAGATTTAATTAGAAGCAAATACAGTAAACTGAAAACTGCGTTGTGACTACTCTGCTTCATAAAGGTTAAACTTGGTGAACTGAATATTTCAAATATATGTCATCCACTTTGCTCTAAATAAAATCCTACCTGCAAGTTTCTGTTTCTTTCTCTTGTTAAGTTTAGGTCATGGTATGAGCATGATTTGGTTATTAAACAAGTTTCTGAAAATCATATTGCCCTAACAACAAAATGTTCTGTGTTCATAAATTAATGCCCAAGAAAACATTTTTAATTATCATGAAAAATTGGCATTTTTTATATAGCTTATACCTTTGATCTGAAACAAGTTTAACCTATTCATAAGCAAATACTATAAAATTATGCAAATAAATAAAAAAACAAATTCCATAAAAATGAAGACATGAAACCCTTACAATTTTCTATGAATAAGCTGAAATCAGTCAAGTATAAAATAAAACAAAATCCAGGACAAAACCAAAGTCTTTCTGCTATGCTAATTCACAAATGGCACTAATTTACAAAACTGTAAATGGGAGGAGGAAGGGAATGTATTTTGAAAATCTGAGGAGGGGGGTTCCTTGATGGATGTACCAAAATATATATATTTCAATGAAAATTCCCAAAGTATTTCGCCATATCTAGGGGAACTCTCTCTCATTTGATGCAGATCCATTATTAAAAAATAATTTAGTAAGCTCAAATACTTTTAAAGATAGCCTAGTGAAAAGGCCATCATTTGGAAATTTTAACTAGCCTAGTCTAAAATTCTAACCTTAATAGTTCAACTGAATTTAAGAAAAAGATAGGCCTAAGCCAAAGAGTTTCAATAACCAATACTACTGTATGCTATCTCAGACACTAATGCACTGAAATTAATATAGAAACAGGATATTTAAACCAAATCAAGGTTAATGCCCACAGATTTATTGCAAAATTAATACCTTTCCATAATGAATTTGGCATTAAGTTATCTATGCAGCATTCTGCTTTTCTTTTTGTGAACAATGTAGGTCAATTTTATACAGTGGGTTAAATTTAAAATATAGGTTAGGCTAGCTTAATCAATCAGGAAACAATGCAGAAAAAATAATTGTGGTAAAATTCTAGTTTAGATACTTTTTGCTATCTTGGCAAGAGGTTACGTTATTCAAACTATACCCAAGACAAACAAGTTTAAACATGCAACTAGCCTAGAATATCCTATTCATACACCCCTAGAGTGTATCTAATTTTTTTGATTTCAAGGTCAGTTCCAAATTATTCTAAAGAGTTTCCTCTACTGGTTGGTGGCCTTAGCTACAATATTTACAAGGAATTATGCACAGGAAGTTATTCTAAATTCAGACTAAATGAGTCTAAAACAAATGTTATCAAAATCTTGGTCGTAATATTTTTTTTCTATCTGAATAAGACCTTAGTTACTTCAAAAGCCGTTCCTGGTGAATGTAAAATTTAAGTAACTTCTCTAGTTACTTTAAAGTTACTTGATTTTTCAGCTGGAACGCCCTCAAACGCACCCTTCTTCTTCTTATTCAGCAGACGGGCTTTTCAGTTGATACTATTTAGCCCTTTTCCTTTTGGCTCACTCTGTGAGATCGACAGAGCTATGGAGCTGGTTTGTCTTGTATGATTTGTATCTGCTCAGATTTCTTGAAGTATATCTTTTGATACCAGCAGTTGAATTATAAGAGAGTATATATTGATCTCTGTGCTCTGCGGGAGAGTATGGTCAGCAAGACTCTTGGCTGTTAGTGGAATTTTGTGGTGTTTGAAGCATTCTACCATTTTACGTCGCAGGGTATACTGTGCAGACGTCAGCATATTACATTCAAATAGGCAGTGATCTATTGTTTCATTCTTAAGATTACATGACCTGCAAAGGGGGGACGAGGGAACTTCGCCACTTGAATTAGGAATCTGATATGAAAATGCCTGAAAATTTAGCCCATTTGAACCTGACCGAATCCTATGATAAATCTTGGAAAGGTGCTTACTTGGGAAAGGTGATGGGGTAGGATTCTTATTAATTATCAGTACCTCTGTAAATCTCCAGCGGTAAATATCTCTAATGGGGATTGGTCTCCCACTTGGCTGGTCAATATTTAAAGCATTTTTGGCTATTTCATCTGCCTTATGGTTACCTATTATACCTGAGTGGCTTGGAATATACTGTATATGAGTTAAAATACCTTTTGAAGCAAAAATATCAATAATCCTAAGACAAAGAAATGTGTCAATATCCATCTTATTTTGAGAAGCTGACGAAAGAAGCTCTAGGCTTGACAAAGAATCAGAATATATTATAATATTATTAATATTAACTTTCATATATTCATTAACCATGAGGAAATCTAGTGCCATGATTATGGCGTTTAGCTCGGCAGACATTACAGATGAATTATCTTGTAATCTCTCTCCTAAAGCGATATTATGGGTTGGGAAGAAAGCTCCGCTTGCCACTTTCTCATTCATTTTGGACCCATCTACAAAAATTTGGAAATAGTTTTTATAAGCAACATTATTTATTTCGGCAAATTTTTTCTGAATAAAAGAAATGGGGGTAAGTTCTTTGGTCCACTTTGAGAAGTCAGTCTTTATTATGGGGGTTGACCAACTCCAAGGGGGGGTTTGGGGGAATGTGGGTGCAATAGATTTTACTGGCACTGGGAACTTCTTCTGGATATTTGCATATTCATTTGCAACGCCTCTAAACATAGATGGATTTCTTAACCAGTTATGCAGGGTATGAGAATCATTGGCTTCAATTTTTGTAAGGTACTTAATTAGTAGAGATCTTCTTCTTTCATTTATTGGTGATAGTCCACTCTCAGTAAGCAGAAACTTAGTTTTTGTTGGTTTCCTAAGACCAAATATAAGACGAATTATATCATTTTGTGTCGTTTCGATTTTTTGCATGTGGGTCTTAGCACAAGCACCATACACTATGAGGCCATAATCAATATGGGGTCTTATATATGATTTATAAAATTGGATTAGTGTTTTCTCATTACAGCCCCAAGGTGTGGCTAGTAGCCTTTTAATTATTCTTGTTTTTCTATAGCACTTTTTTATTGTATTTGTGATGTGGAGGTGGAAATTTAGTTTTTGGTCAAGTATGAGCCCTAGGTAATTAATTTGATTGTCCTCTGGGATAAGTATTCCATTTAATGTTAGCCTAGCATCATAATGATTTCGCTTATGGTGGAATTGGATAATTTTTGACTTTGTGGGTGCAGTAGGTAAAATGGACTTTTGGGAGAACTTTTCAAATTGGAAAAGTGCATTTTGCAACTTTGAATGCGTAATCTCGAAGGTATTGCCAGTTGCCCATAATACCAGATCGTCAGCGTACTGTAGATTGGTATGTGGGAGGTTCATGTCCCACAGAAAAAGTGAAAATAGGAGGCAGCTCAGGACTGCACCCTGTGGAAGGCCTTTGGTTATTGAAGTTTTGGGTGAAGAGGCTGAACCTACACAAACAATGAAACTTCGGTTTTCTATAAAGGATTTTATGAAGGATACAAGTTTGGGGGGTAGTCCAAGGTTTGTAAGTTTAACTAATAGAATCTGGTGGTCAACATTATCATAAGCTCCTTCAAAATCTAGGAATGCAGCAGTTAAGACATTATTTTTTGATAGGGATTCATTTATTGCATTTGTTAACACTATGAAAGCATCTGTTGATGAGTGGTGTTTCCTGAAGCCAGTTTGAGTATGAGGTATCAGATTATTCTTCTCAACAAACCAAAGCAGCCGATGGTAAATCATTTTCTCCATTAATTTTCCCAGCACTGGGGTAATCATTATGGGTCTATATGACTGAGGGTCATGTTTAGGTTTATTTTTCTTTAAAATTGGTATGAGAGATGAACATTTCCAGATATTAGGGAATGTGGATGTAGCCCATGCATGGTTATAGCAATTTAGGAGCTCCTGTTTGTACAAGGGGGAAAGATTCTTTATCCATATAGGGTGTATATTATCATAGCTACTTGTAGCATTGGCCTTGATATGCTGAATTGCATTATTCAATTCATGTATCGAGAAGGGATGGTTTATATATTCTGAACCTGGTCGGGGCTGGTAAATAGGATTTGTCATGATTTGTGTGGTGATATTTTGGTTTTTTGATGTTAGCTTTTTTGAGAAAAGGGAGGCAAATAATTTTGCCTTATCAGTGTCGTTATCATAGTGGGAATTCTCATGTATTAGTTCATACATAAGAGGGTTGGAGGATGTTTTTTTCCCACAGATTTTGCTTATAAGTCTATGTATTCTTGGCTCAGATGTTTCTCTGGTAAGATTATTTGCAAAATTATTCCAATAATTATATTTGGCATTAGTTATTGTTCTCTTGAGGTTAGCCTCTGCTTGTGATTTACTTAAATATGTGTCAGGGGATGGTTTTCTTAGGTATGCTCTCCTAGTTGCATTTTTTATTCTCCACATAATTTGGCAATCTTTTGTCCACCATGCTTTAGGGGTGTGTTTAGGGATGGTTTTCCTAGGTGAAGTTCCTGGGATAGCTTGATTAGCTGCATTTGTTAATATTGATGTCATAGCTTCAGCACACGTGTCAGCAGTTACAACTGAGGTATGAGATTTCTGGGTTAAACTTAGGACTTCATCAATAAGCTTATTTCTAAACATGGTCCAATTTGCTTTGGTGTTGACATATTTAGGGATATGTGGGAGAATGTTGGCTGGTTCATTTAAAGAGGATACTATTGCAAAATGGTCAGTGCATAGATTTTCAATTTTCTTAATATAAATTTTGTTTAGTATATTTATTGAAACAATTTGTAGGTCAATAGTTGAAAATTTACCACTTTTGGGGTTAAAATATGTATTTAGATTAGGAGGGGTAGCAATTGCTAAATCGGCATTATTTGAAATCAATCTTTCAATGAGCTTACCAGCTTTATTTGCTGGCTTATCCCCCCACAGAAGACTGTGGGCATTAAAATCCCCGCAGATGATTATGTTTTTTAGCATATTAGAATTAGTAATATAAGTGAAAAAATCCACGGCATCTGTAGTCTGGCCATTGGGGTTATAAAGACTTAATATGTATGTTTTTGTATTATTTATCCAAACATTGATGCCAATAACATCAACATCATTTGAAAAATCTGGGAAATTAATACCGCAGAATTTAATATTATTATTTAAAATTATAGCTACGCCACCTCCTTTTCTCTGAGAAGACCTATCCTTTCTCAGGATAGTATATCCTGGAAACTTTGTTTGTTGGTTATTAGTCAAATGGGTTTCTTGAAGGCAAGCAATATCAATGGAATTTTTATTCATAAAAGATAAAAGTTCATTTAACTTATTTTCTGAAAGTGATCTTACATTCCACTGAAGTATTGAAATATGCTGCTTTGTTGTTTTAATTTTCATTTTGCTGTGTATCAATCTTTAGCTTTGCTAGGAGCAGAGCAAGATCTTTTTTTGCTTGGATATGCATGTGATTGGGTAGGTACAACTTTGCCAATTCGCTTATTATTTTTGCTTTTTGTGGTTGTTTTAGGTTCATTGACTGTACTGCATTAGAATTTAGTATAAATAGGCACATGTTAGGTGTTAATTCATTTGGATATTCATCTGGCTTTTTGTTGATAATTTGATTAATACCCGTTAATACTTCTGATTCATTTCTACTCGGGAGAGGTGGCCATTCTGATATTCTATCATTACTTGTAGAGGCTGGAAGGTTTGTCCAGGGTGAACCTCTCTTATAGGAATGTGAGCTTGGTTGCTTTGAGGAAGGAGTCTTATTGGGGGTGCTTGATGCTTTTGGTAGAATGGTTGGTCTGTGGGTGAGAGGGTTGGGTGGTTTCATAAAGTTTTTGGTCAGGTGTGATTGAGCTGCATTTGCTTCCATTGCTGCAAAAGGGTAAGGTATGTTTTTTTCTGTTGCTATTTGGAGTGTTAGTGCTCGTTTTTTATATACAGGGCATAAAGTTTTATTAGTAGAATCGTGGGGACCATTGCAGTTGATACATTTTGGCTGATTGTTTTTACAATTTATCATTCCAGTGGGGTGGGAGTTTTTACAAGAATTGCATTCATGTAATGTTTCACTGCATGTGTTTTTTGTGTGTCCTAGTCTTAGACATTTTTGGCATTGGATAGGTTTTGGCTTGTAGGGCTTGTGGGGTTTCCTTTGTCCAAATAGGAATATCTGATCCAGGTTATTATTTTCTTCTCTTAGTGTGAATAAGAAAGACTTGCTTAACTTTTGGCCATTGGCATCTGGTTTACCCAATTGGGTTACATCAGCTACTGGGATTGGGTTACCAGTTCTGTCAGAGAGTCCTTCTTTTAGATCCTGAATAGGAATTTCTGGAGGGATGTTATACACTACTATTTTAGTTGGGTTTTGCTTTGGGGACCAGAGAACAGATTTTATTGGTATGTTAAGAAGAGATTTTGAATTCTGTAATATGTCTGCTGATTTAGAATCTTGAAGGGCTATTAGCAGAGATCCATCACGGTTAATGTTTAATGAAAACATTGATTTTAACATTTTAAAGATTGCAACCCTCAAAAGAGCTACCTTTTTTATCTCAAAGGGGGTATCTGGAGTGATTTTTAAGTAAATTCCAAGGTTTTGTGAGGGGAATGTTGGATTATGGGAAGGGGTATTATTTTTGATTGGTGAAATCTTTTTCCTTTTTTTTGAGTTTCTTGATAGGACCTCTTGAAATTCATTTTCAGTCTCATCCTGTATTGTGACATACGCCCCGACTTCCACCATTGTATTATTCAATGACCCCTCATGTGAGCTTTGAGAAAGTTGACTTGACCAGCCAAGGGGTTGAATGTTTTCAGTGGTACTTGGGGTAGGGTCAGGGGGGATTTTTTTAGGTGGTGTTCTATGCATTGCCTATTGGAATAAGCTTTAATACAATCAAAAAAAAGAAGGGAAAAATTGATAATATAAAACCAGACTGTCTGCCACTCTTTCAAAGGGAGGACTTCACCATCCACAAAAAAACACTATAGTGTTGTCTAGAAGATGGTTTGGTATAAGATTGGTTCAACTGACTGCTGATAAATCTGGGTAAATATCACAAGAACTTTTATTATAAATTTCTTTAAGCGTTGCTGTTGCTGTTGTGCCAACAGCAACGCACCCATGATCAAAACAAACGAAACGCTTCTTATTCTTCCAAAATTATAAAGTTTGCAGTTACCAATGCTACATTTCCGTAACGCCATAGAACAGGTTGTTTCAGCCGTTTTTCATTGTTTCAGCATCTGCTCAAAAGTAATTGAATGTGATCTCAGCATTTTTGATTACGTTTAGTGATACTTATATTGACAATAAAAACTGCATTTCAACAAAAGCACGCTTGTAACATATTTTGAATTCCGTCCCTGCGCAGTGTTATCATATTTTTCAAAAAAGCACTGTAGTAGTCTGGCTGGATACAGAAATGAGCAGCAAACGTCAGAGACAATCACCAAGAAAAGATCTAGATTGCTGCAAAGCATGTGATATTGGGCTAAAGGATGATAGTTGTGCCCTTTCATGCGATATGTGTGATGCATGGTTGTGCATTGAATGCATTGAAATGAGCAAGTCAGAGTATGATTTGTTTAACAAGATGACACGTCGTCTTGGGTCACTCTGGCATTGTCCTATTTGCAAGCAAAAAGGCTCTGGAACTCAAGGAATAACACCCAGTGAGATCAAAGACATAATAAAGAGTGAAATTAGGTGTTCATTTTCAACAATCGAAACTAAGCTTCAAGATAAATTTGAAAAACTACTGAAACCAATAAGTGATCGATTATCACAGAAAGAAAAAGAGGTATCTGCCAAATTTTCTGTTGAAGATGTAAAGAAGCACGCCACTACATCGCTCAAAGTCAAATTTGATAACCTTAGTGAAAAATTGAAAAATGAAATAAAAAGCAAAGAAACAGCCAATAATATTGTAGAAGATTTAGTCATGAAGCAAAAAAATTTAGTTGTATTTGGACTTCAAGAGGATCCAAACTGTAGTACTAAGAAAAGTCAAAATGAGGTTGATTTAAAGCTCCTGAATCAAGTAATTTTGCAGAATTGCCCAGTCAAATTTTCATTTACAGTTCGTTTGGGAAGACTAAATAATGGAAAATGCCGTCTGATCAAACTGTTTTTCCGTAGCCCCATAGAACGTGATGCTGCTTCTTTCTTCTTGAGTGGTAACCTGAACACCATAAAATCCTCATACCCGACTTTTAACTTTTCTAATGATCGCACAAAACTGGAACTTGCTCAAAAGAAAAGGTATAATGCTCTGAAAGAGGAACTTAACCAAAAAGTGACAGCAGGAGAATCAGGTTGGAAAATTAAAGATGGAAAAGGTGGTCTAGAACTTGTAAAGATAAGCTCTTTTCGAGGTGAAAATAGCTCGCAAATCCCTAGGGAAGCAGTTATGGAACAATAATTTCCTTGTGCTCTACACCAACGCAGATACTTTATCAAATAAAGTTGAAGAACTACAGTCATTGATGTCAGTGCATAAGCCTCATGTTGTTGTTATTACTGAATCTTTGCCTAAGAATTGTGCACACCCAGATGCATATTTTCAACAGGTTGAAGGTTATACTTTATTAGTGAATACTAACTATAAACGTGGAATTTTTGTTTATGTTCATTCGTTGCTTAAGTATACAGAAGTAAATGATCCTTTAGCACTGAGTATTAATGAATGTTTGGTGGTTGATTTAAAATTTCCTAGGTCTACAAATAGTATTAAAATTGTTGCAGTGTATAGAAGTCCTAGTGTTAATGAGCTATCTCCAAATAATAATGCAAATTTATTACAGTATCTTCACAATGTTTCAACAGTTAGTTCAAGGGTATTAGTGGTGGGTGATTTTAACCTACCCTCCATTGATTGGAAAAATCAAATAACCTCGCTTTCTAATCAGTCATTTGAGCATCATTTCCTTCAAAAATTGCAGGACACGTACCTATGCCAACACATTCAGGAGCCTACACGATTTCGGGATGATTCGAATCCTTCTGTCCTTGACTTGGTAATAACAAAATCTCCTGATGATGTTAGAAATATTGAAATTCTACCTCCATTAGGAAAAAGTGATCACACTGTTCTTAAACTGTCATTAAAATCTTCAGGTGATGATCCTACTCCTCAAAAACAGACTCTTAAATATAATTACACTAAAGGCGATTATGAGTCTTTCCGAAATTTCATTTTATCACTATGTATCACGGAAGAGTTGAGGGAAAATAAATACAATGTTAATGAAGTATTTGAGCTGATTCATGAGGCTTTGGTAGTGGGTCAAAACAAATTTATTCCGACTATAGCTTATAGTCGGCTCTATAAAAATAGGCAAACTCTTCCTCGAGAAATTCTACAAGCTATTAGCGAAAAAAATTATCGGTGGTGTGAGTATATTAAAATAAGAAGCACTGAGTCATGGATAAGATATGAAAGAGCAAGAAATAGAGCAACTAGGCTTCTTCGGTCAAATCGTGAGGCACTTGAATCTTCTGTCATTGCATCAGCTCAAAGTTGCCCAAAAAGGCTTTGGAAATATCTAAGAAAAAACCAGACATCACAGTCCCCATCCTCAACTTCATTCACTGACCCTGAAACACAGACAAATATAGACGATGATAATGAATAAGCTGAACATTTTAATAAACTTTTTTCATCTGTTTTTACACGACCTCACAATAAAACTCCTATTGATCCTAATTTTTCTACCAATTTCAGAATAGATTTTGATGATTCTGAATTTGATGATCAACAAGTTTTTGAGGTCTTGAAGCATCTTGACACAAATAAATCACCAGATATTCATGAATTTTCAAACCATATGATCCGAGAGCTTGCAACAGTACTCACTGAACCACTGACACATTTGTATAATCTGTGTCTGGCGTCTGGTACTTGCCCTTTGGCATGGAAAAAAGCAATAATTAAACCCCTGTATAAAAGTGGCACAAAAACGCAATTTAAAAACTATAGACCAATATCAAACACTTCAATTTTTTCCAGAGTTATGGAAAAACTAATTGTCAAGAGAATACAAAATTATTTCGAATCGAATCTTCTTTGGCATCCATCTCAACACGGATTCCGTAAAAAACGTTCATGTAATACACAGCTTTTGGAAGTAATTACTGACTTCCATAGGATGGCAGATGAAGGTCTCAGGTTTGATTGCATCTATATAGATTTTTCTAAGGCGTTTGATAAAATTTCCATTCCGCTTTTACTTCAAAAGTGTGAGGTATATCACCTTGGTGCCAGAACGTTGAATTGGATTGGTGATTATCTAACAGGCAGGACGCAGAAAGTGATTGTAAGTGATGCTTTGTCCTCTGCTGAGATAGTTTTAAATGGCGTTCCACAAGGTAGTTGCCTTGGTCCAGTACTTTTCTGCCTTTTCATCAATGACTTGCCTCTTGTTGTCCACCATTCCACAATTAAAATGTTCACAGATGATGTAAAGCTCTACCGCTCCTTGACAAATTCAGATGAAGCTTCGTTGCTTCAAAAAGACTTGGATGCAGTGCACAATTGGTGCAATGCCAACTCCATGTTTGTCAACGAAAATAAGTGTAGGGTTGTCCATTACTTCGGCAAAGTAGAACAAAGTTACCAATACCATCTTGCTGGACATTCAATCTTACCTGTTGAAAATGTCCGTGACCTTGGTGTTCATTTTGATTCTAGTCTTAGGTTTGACAAGCATGTCTCTGAAGTAACTCGTAAAAATAACTTCCTAAAAATAACCCTGGAATGTTTCTTTTCAAGAGCAAGAAGAGTTTTTTTGAAATTTAGCCATGACTCATTGATGTCACTGGTGATAAGCATTGACCAGTTTGCAGATGAAAGTTCCTGCTGTATTGCCTCATAGTCGGTGAAAGTCTGAGGACAAAATTTAGGTTGAGGACGAAATTTAGGTTGAGGACGACTATTTAGGGACAACACAGACAGAATAACTAGGTGGTCACTACTAGCAATTGGCGGTAAATAATCATTACGAATGAGGGAATCAGTATCACGCAAAATGACAAGGTCTAACAGCGAGGGATTCTGATCAGCTCTATAGGGTGTAGGCTTATCGATAGTCTGATGAAGATAGTCTGATGATAGGCAAGATAAAAAAGGTAAGTCTCTACTATTAGATGAAATATGTCCAGTTCCTTCAACCCACTCAATTGCAGGAAAATTAAAATCTCCTGTGATTATTAACTCAAATGAGCTAGGAAGGGAAATTGAAGATGTCATTTCATCAATGATAGTTTTGAGGGCCAATTCACTATCTTCAAGGGAAGGAGCACTTGGACTTCAATAAACGCACCCAAGACGCAAATTTTTATTAGCAATGGAGATATCAAGCCATACACTTTCTATCAAAGATATATCAAGCATAGTAGGATTTACAACACTAACCTGGATAGCATCTCTTACATAAACACCAACTCCTCTTCGACAATTTGAATGCCCCAAGTTGCTAAATAGTTGATATCCCGAGATCTGTAGGGATGTTTCAGTAACCGCCAAAAATCTATGTTTCGGTAACAATTCAACAAAACTCGCAATATCTGCTGCTTCCTCCCTAAGAAGCACTTCGGATTCTAGAAGCTTATTTGTCAGACAGTCAACATTGCTTGAAAGAACACGGAAAGTATTTTCAGAAAGGGGCTTCTGACTCAGGAAATTTGGCTGTTGAGACTCAGAGGTAATATCAGATATAGTACTTGAAAAACTTGAATCCACTGAAATCTGACATGACACGAGCGAATTATTAGATATAAGATTTGAATTAACATTAGCAGAAATAGCTCTTAAATCGACATGGGAAACATTTGGAGAAGGATTGGATGAAGCTTCACAAGAAATATCAACTGACGATTTATCAAAACGAAGCACTGGGGAAACAAAACTATTTACATGAGGATGCGATGATATAACTAGGTTTCCATCGTGGATTGCTTTGGAGGGGACCGGGGTGGCGCTTCCCAACTGCGATGAGCAGCCTCGTTTTTTGGAACGATTTGGCCCTTGAAGATCATGAGGTTGGGCTCACCTGAGCTTATTCTTCTTTTCAACTCCTTAACTAAAGCCTTCCTCCTGTTTCTCTCTGTCTTGGATGCGTCACCACGAAATTGTATATCCTCGTGGAGCTCACGGGAGCGGTTGATGATTGACCTTTTGATGTCCAGGCTTGTGACAGTAAAAAGGACAGGAGGAGGGAGTGCAGATGGCAGAGAGTTAGTAGGGATCGGAAGTCTTCTCACATTATTGATGTGAACGTCTCTGAGCTTATACTTTTGATCAATATAAGACTTGATGAATAGTTGGTCATTGGGTTGCAGAGGGATCCCAAACGCAACAATGTTAAGGGCTCTACGGTGTCTGTCCATTTCTTCAGAAAAGTGGCGCTGGATCTCACTATCAAGATTCTGGGTAAGATTGGCTTTGATGCTTGTTGTCTCTTGAAGAACTACCGTCTAGACTTCGGAACACATTTCAGAGAGTGAGCATTTTTCGGACACCCGGGTTTCCAGTGCTGACACATGTGATTTTATCTCCCTGACAGTTTGTGAGATTTCAGCTTTTAATGATGTTTCCAAGTCTTTTAGAGATGCTTGGACAATTTCTTGAAAGGCTGCTTGAGATGGGATTTTATCAATAATCTCATTTTTCATGCTATCTATTGTAGCTTTTACAATATTTTCAACACTAGGATTTTGAGTATTAACAGATGTTGATCCGTATTTACATGCTGGGCACTTGATACAAATATCTACACGTCGGGAGATTTTCGTGATAAGCAGATATTCAGGTTCAGGCATGTCTAGACACTCGGTACATATCCACTTGTCACACCCATCACAAAGAATGGCATAAGAATCATTTTCTAATGCAATATTGCAGGCAAGACAATTGTCGGATCCTTTTTTCGGACTTATATGAGTCCTTTTTGGTCTTCTACTTGATGTGGCCTTAATTTCGCTAGGTGGCGGCATGATATGAGAAAAAATCGCTGGAAAAAAATGCGGGAAAAAAAAAGCTTTTCAGCCAACAGATATCAATTTATCACGGGGTTTTCGGAACTTGGGGGACCTGTGGGAAGCGCGGATACTCAAATCGCCTATCCCCAGCAGTTTAAGGATGAATATCCCGCCGGTACCAATACGGACCGTGTCCGAAAGCTTATTTCACAAAGAATGCTGCATCCAGATGCAGGGTTAATTCTGAATACTCAGTCCGAAAGCTGTTTTCGTCATTTGTTCTTTGAAGCTCAAATCTCTACTCAACAGCAACTCAGTAGTAGGAGAAGAAACAGAAATCAACCATCAGATTGAAAACAGCTTCTATGTAGCTCTTAATCACTTTGCTACTACTGCAAATTAAAGTACTGGACATGTTTTTGCTCTGTCTGATGGAGGAGCAATTTTTCTCCTACAGATAGGCCTAATGCATGCACAATTGTCAAGATTTTGTATAGCTTAGGTCAGACACTGGGTATATCTAGCATTTACCATAGTCTTTGGTAGGCCTATGCCTAACAATAAGTAAGGCCCAAGACTTTCTTATAATGTCAATCAAGATCGAAGGTCATCACTAGATTCAAGGATCAAATTTTCTCTGGCCCTTGAAATCTAGTGGTCATACAAATTGGGTGATCATTAGATTTGTAACATAGTACATATCCACTTATGCGCTAAATATACCTCTAGAGAAAATAAAATGTAAATGTCTCCATAACCATCTAGACCATATCTAGTAGGCTAATAGAACTGAGATTGTCTGTTGCCAAGCTGCTGCTAAGAATCAGAAACACAAAGAATTCAGAATAGAAAACTGTTGTTTTTATAGGCATTGATTATTTAGACCAATAAGATCTGTCATATATTTCACCAACTTTTAGCTGAATTCTTATGTTTTGAATTTGCTTTGCTAAAAAGTTGTCTTAAAAAGTGCCAAGTTTAGAGAGTTATGTTAATATTTTTTTGCTGATCAGAACAATTGTCTTTACAATTCTTTCCGTTAAAAGCATTTCAGAGAGTTTATAAGTGCACTATGGGCATATTGCAGTCTCAAATGAGCTTGTGGAAAACAAATAGGAAATATAATTTTTTCTTATTTTGCATTATTTCAAGACTAGAATATCACAGAACTAAGCTTTCATATTGCTTGTTGTATCTTAAGTAAATACAATTCCTGATGGAGTTTTGTTGATACCTGTCTTAAATTTACTTTGTTTAAATAAAATGCATATTGTTTATGGGTAGCAACTATGACTTGAGTTGTTTTTCAATATTTTCTTTTTTCAAACAATTGTTGTTCTGTGGTCACATTTGTGTTCTTTCCTAAGTGGCTGGCTCTCTAGCTTGAGAATCCTTGTCCAAAGGGCACAGGTTTAATTCCTGGCATTACCAGTTTATTTGGTTTTGGACAGGGATCAGTGATGTGACTCTGTCAGCTTGGCTAGAATTGGCCCAACTTTAAAAGGTTACCTAAAGAAATGTGGAGCAGGAAGGGCATGCAAAAGCATAGGATGGCTGGCCCCTAGCTTCCTATTGTACTTCGTGGCTAAAGGAACACCTGGTCCTTTACTGGCCTACTGACTTGGCCATATAAGCTTTCTTTTAAACTTATCAAACATAAGTACAAATCAATTTAAAGATTAAAAAACAATCATTTAGAATTCAAACAAGACAAATAAATAAATAAAAGTATCCCTTTATAACAATTTAATGAATTGTCACAAATTGTAGGTCACTCTTAAGATTGAAATGAACAAAGCTTCAATTATGAATCTGTTTTTTTTAACAGACTGAAGGGGCAAACCTTCAAGCTTTGACAAATTCAATCTTACTTTTGGGCTCTTTTCAATGGGAACTTTCTTTGGATTTTTCTTGACCAACTAAAAACAGTGGGGAAAGCATCAGGTAAAAGTGACTTAAGAGACTTCACAACATTTAGAAAAAGCTACATGCAACCTGATCTAAATGAGGAT
The DNA here is from genome assembly GCF_032884065.1 of Artemia franciscana. Taxonomy (NCBI): domain Eukaryota; kingdom Metazoa; phylum Arthropoda; class Branchiopoda; order Anostraca; family Artemiidae; genus Artemia; species Artemia franciscana. The sequence goes on from NC_088873.1 coordinate 27,678,199, forward strand.
GCTATTGTAGAGTATCAAAGAGAAGTCTATACAGGTATATCCCAAATACAGTAAAGGCATATTACAAAGAACAAGAACAGGTTCATAGAATACCATAGAAGTGGTAAAGAAACAAGAAAATTGCAAAAGTTGAGATTATAAGATTAACAAGAAACTATGAAAATTGCAAGTACAGTACTAGCCTCCTTCAAACAGGACAAATAAGGGGATTCACACCCCAAAGCTCTGACTATTTTCAATCACACCTTTAGGAGCAAAAAAAAAAATAAATACATTTTTTCACATATGTCAAATATGACAGTTGACTCAGGAGTTAAGGGTCAGGGATTCAACACTCTGTGGTGCCACACATGGAAGGACCTTTGCTGTCATAAGCATTGTTAATCCTAGCACACACCCACACTCAAGTATAACATTCAGTAAAATCATAAACATCTTAAACAGCAAAAATAAAAGACTTTTTTTTTATTTTTGATAAAGACACTACAAGGCAAATATCAGGTTCATCAGCATGCTAAATTTGATGTGTCAATGATAAGATTTGTTAAATCTTTTCTGGGATCAAATGTGTTAGCTATAGATAACACAGACATTGCAATATCTATTTGTCCATCCATCTGTTTGATTGAAATTCTGAGACTATGACCCTAAGTCAAAAAAAGATAAGGCTTTTAAGTTTTTTTCATTGACCTTAGGTCAAATAGGGAAACAGGAGGGGCTTCTATAAACAAAAAGTAGAATTTTTTGTTGATTTGCTGAAGTCAGTGAAAGGAGTATAAAAATTTAAATGAAAGATGGAAAAAATGTACATAGCAAAATATCACCAAATTGGATCCTACTAGAATTTATCAGATTTGTTTATTTTAATTTCAAGCATAGGTAAGGTGCTGTCTTTGATATTTGACCAAGTTAAAAAAAAATCCTTTAGACCAAAAAGCTTTAAAATAAATTTGTGTCTGATACACAATATAGTTAAATATATGTAATTAAAGGAAAAGCTACCATATTTTTCATCCCTGGGAAATTAGTTTAAAGCCCTGTCCTGATTAGAAGAGGTAGCTCACATCAGGTTACTCAAACATAATTCTAACATAATTCTAAAGGAGCTAGACCATGGTTAAAATGCTAATACTGCACTGATACTTAGTGAATTATACTGCTACTTCACCTTATTTGCATTGTGATGTTAACAATGGGTTTGCAGCTTTAATGTGATGATTGCTTGAAGACAGGATTATCACCGTATTTAGGGCAGATCAATTTTACTTGAAAGAAAATCACTTGGTAAAATTCTAGTTGATTGATTTCTTGCTATCTCAAAAAGGGGTTATGTTAGGAAAATGAAACTTCCAGGGATGCATCTACAGGCTAAAGAATGTCCTGGGAAGGTATTTTGAAGTGCCTACCTCTACTCCTTCTCTCTCTAGAGGGCCCTGACCTTTGATGACCTTCAAAGTATGCGTTATAAAAGTGAAATACTGCAAAATAGATCTTCTGCTTGAATGAAGTACAACAAAATTGTTTTCAGCTTCACAACTTTGCTGAATCTAAATTTATAAGGTTTTAAAGATATGCCAATACATTTCCTAAATTTTGAAAAAAAAACATTGATATGGCTCAGAATTCTACTCATAACAGGAATTGCATTTTCAGAACTAAAGGCAGAGAAAAAGCAACAGGTAACTAAAAATTAAGATAAAATGTTGTTTTGTCAAAATTTCAATTTTGACAAACCTGTTAAAACTGTCAAACCTGTCATGTAGGCGAATTTCAGGGCTCTCTAGAGGGAAGAGTGGAGGTGGGTACTCTAGAACTCCTTCCCAGGATATACTTTAGCCTGTAGACCCACCCCTGAAAGTTTCATTTTCTTAACCTTACCCCTCTGTGAGATAACAAGAAGTCACTCAACTAGAATATTAACAATCACTTTATTAAACAACTATCAACAACTGCTGATATGTTATCACTCTGCTTAGAGATAACCTTTAGCAGGGCATGAGAAATTTTATGTTTTCTCTTTGTTTGAAACAGCTTAATTTTTTTGCTTCAAGAATAACAAAACAAGAAGTCAATGATCATTGTATTTAGCAGTTATCATAAAATTAAAGCTCTATGATCAAAGAACGAGGTGAAGATCTACATACTTAATGATAATAATCTAAAATCTGCTGATCACAAATGATTATTTTTTTAACTGAGATATTCTTAGCCACTTACATTGGAAGTTTTTTTTATCACACATTTCTGGAATTTGAAATCTCTCTGGAAACAGACCTTTCTTCCTTATGCTCTGGTCTTCCTTATGCTTGGATATGGATCGCCACTATCTTTCTTTAGTTTCTTCTAAAAAACCTCAGATAAATGCTGCAATTTCGTAGAATCTTTCGTAGGGTTTTTTGACGTCATAACCCTGCGATAATTACAGATGAAATTCTAGTCCGGACTGAGAATTCTTCGAAGAATTCCAGACGGATGTGAAATTAATTCTGCCTACTTGAGCTTTCGGACACGCTCACGGCTCTTCGTGTTTGTTATCGCTCTCTTCTGCACAGGGTTCCCCAAATGCAGAAAATAAACGATTCAGCTTACGTAATCTGTGGCTTTATAAAAAAACAAAACAGATACTTCGCAAATTTAGACCGGCAACACTGTATAGGTAAATAATGAAGAACGGGAAGATGTGCAATTCCCTGGAGAATTGAAAATAAAATGAATTGCCCAAAAGTCTAAATATATCGATCACAGCACTGAGGTAGGTCCCTTAAATCAACACCTAGGGTAACACAAGACCAGGGAAAAATGCAAAAAACAAAGAAAAACAGTTTTATCTCACAGTTTAATACATATATATCTAGGGTTCAAATTTATACAGCCACATGGATTTGTTGTTGTTGTTGTTTTTTGTTGTTATAAACAATATAAAAAAAGGCATCTAATGGTATATTAATTTTATTGGTAAGTCAGTTATATGAACTGTCATAGTTTTACTATTTATGAATTTACTATATAAAAGATTTCCATAAATAATGGAAATGATCCGATCTGCTTAAGAATTTATAAAAATTATAGAAATGCCCTGAATAAATTACTGAGAAATGCAAAAAAAAAATATTTCGTAAATAAATTCACTGAGACTTGTGGTAACCCTGCAAAAACATGGAAAATAATTAAAAGTGTGATATCGACAGAAAACTCTATTATTCCCGATGAAGTAGTAATGCAGAATGGCCTACCAACGAAGGAACCCGAAGAGATATGTAATGCTGTTTCCAAACATTTTGCTAATATTGGCGTAGATTTATCTTCCCGTATAGTATCTTCTGATGATGATCCTCCCTTGGAATTTTTTATGATGACTCCAATTGATATTTCTATGTATATGAGACCCTTCTCTCGTGATGAAGTAGAGAAAATTATCTTTGGGATGAAAAATACATCGGCAGGTAGTGATTCACTCAATCTTCTGGTGTTAAAAATAGCATTTCCTTATGTTGCTGATATTCTTACTTCTCTCATTAATTTGTGCTTGAAACAGGGAACGTTTCCTGATTGCTTGAAAATTGCTAAGATTACCCCTGTTTTTAAAGGCGGTAATAAGAATGATATAGGAAATTATCAGCCTATCTCAGTCTTACCTGTTATTTCTTGACTGCTAGAAAAGTGTATTAACACTAGAGTTTATGATCATTTGGAACTGCATAATCTGTTAAATCCAATTCAATTTGGCTTCAGAAAAGGGAGAACCACAGAGATGGCATTATCATATATAACTTCAATAATCAATGGAGCTCTTGATAATAAGCTTAGAGTAGCGGGTCTGTTTCTTGATTTGGTTAAGGCATTTGACACTGTTGACCACCAATTACTACTTTGAAAATGTGAATTTTATGGACTAAGAGGGGCTACTTTAGCTTTGATTTGTGATTATCTCCAAAATAGAGAGCATTATGTTCACATTAATGGATTTTCTTCAAGTAAGAGTCTTGTTAAATATGGTATCCCCCAGGGTTCTGTGTTAGGGCCTACTCTTTTTTTGATTTTTATAAATGATCTGCCAAATGCTGTTGCAACTACTTCTAGAATAGGGGATATAGTGAATCCTGCACCTTTGGGAACCAGGATCACTACACCCTTATTTGCTGATGATGCGACATTGATGTGTGTTGCCTCAACTGAACAACAACTTACCTCAACAATTAATGCAGCAATGACTATGACATGTCTTTGGTTGAAGATAAACCGCCTTGACCTAAATATAAATAAGTCAAATTTTGTTATTTTTTCATGGTCCCCAAATTATTATCCTTGGATTATGGAAATAGCTACACCAAAGGGAATTGTTAAGCAGTCAAAGTCCGTTAAGTACCTTGGGATTATTTTTGACGAAATTTTATCATTTAAGTGCCATGTAAAAGCTATAAGTAGAATATTATCGCGGAATTTAGGAATTATCCGTAAACTAAAACATTTATTTCCTTCAAATGTTATATGGATATTATATTTTTCTCTGATTCATCCGTATATTTTGTATTGCTCGTCTGTATGGCTTGGGACATTCCCCTCAATACTTTGCCCAATCCATGTACTGCAGAATAATGCCATTAGATCACTTTGTCAAATAGGGAACCGGGATTTGGTCAGGTCAACGTATAGTATGATAAATATAATGCCTGCAGCCAGATTGCGTGATTTTTATACACTGGTTTTTATGTATAAGTACCATTATGGATGCGTTCCAGAATGTTTTACAGGAAGTTTTCGGGATAGGTCTAATATTCATGATCATAGAACTCGAACAAGTGGAGATATTGAGGTTCCTCGCCTAGTTTCAAGTAGGACTGCTTTTTCAATTATTTATAGAGGGGCTAAGCTATGGAATAAGCTTGTTCCAAGTATTAAAGAATTGCCCATTAAGCAATTTAAGGCTGTGCTGCGTGTGGGGTTTCTTGGTAGGTATACCTTTGAAATAGATTGAGATTGATTGATTTAGTATTGAAAATAATTGTTTATTGTTTCTTTTTCTTTTGTTTTCTTTTTTTGCTTCGGGATCATGATATTATGTTGTTTGATTGTGTATGAGTTATTTATATAAATTTTTTTTTCTTGGTACACGGTTTCACCTTTCTGCTCATTTTAGATTAACTCATTGTTTTTCTGTTTTTGTTCTTTTTTTCTTCTATTTTTTGTTCTTTTTGTTAGTAACACACCCTCGCAAGCAACGCTTTTGGTGTGCTACCGATTGATTTTGTCTGTGTTATTTCCTTTGGTTAATAAATTAATACTACTACTATTCAATATGATTTGGTTAGTGCAACAAAAAACAAAAAGTTCTTCATAGTAATGAATGGCAAGTAAATAATGATTCTTGTAAATAACAAAGTATAAAATCCTAACTATTGATAACATTCAATCAAAGAATTAGCTTTTTGTGGTGATCCTAAGTTTGTATTTGTTTATTAGTAATTAGTGCACAAGAAAGTTCATATAATTATAGAAAGCTTCTTAATAAGGGGCAATTTCAGTAAAAAATATGCTGTCAACTTTTGCTTGCATTGAAAGAGTACCCAAGCACTGATATAAGAAGCAAATATAATCAGAAATGTTTGCTCTGAATAGAATGCTGGGAATTCCTGTATTTTCCCCCTGAATAAATACATTTTTGTGTTTTATTTTCATTTCTTTTTCCAGGAGTGATTATATTTATCTGGTTGTCACTTTGAAAAAGATCTAATTTTTTATAGTTATGAAGTAGAAAGGTGTCAAATATGTTGGTTTTTGGCATTTAAAATTAAATTAAAACTATTGAATTAAAATTTTTTATTTAATTTTCTTTATCTTAGTTTTAGTGTTTACTTTTAACAAACTTCTTCAATAATGCATTACTTTTTATAAACACTGAGTAGTCTAAAGGCAGTAAGATCTTGGTGTTTAATAGCCCAGTTCAAAGCTGTCAATATTGTTAAAAAATATTGTCTAGTGCTTCAGCATTGCTCAGTTTGTATCTTAGTTTTTTTTTTTTAAGTAGGCTATTGTTTTGTGTATTTTTACTATTCACTTACTTTTTTAATTCAATATTCCCAAAAAAGTTTTACCTTAGCACCCTTAGCCTCAGTAATAGTAGTAGTTATAAGAGTAGCATCAATAGTAGTATTATGTGTATACTGTCTTCTGGTTAGTTCAACATCCTCTTCAGTAAGACCTGAAAGTTTCATGTTAATACCCTAAAAATGAATAGTATCAGTAATCAAATTTGTAATAGCAATAGTAGTAGTGTGCTCCCAATGCCTCTTTGTTAGTTCAACATCTCCCTCAAGATACCCTGAAAGAGTCAATTCAAAGCTTTAAACCATTTGTAAGATATTGCTGAAGTGCCCTTTTGACAACCTGGATGCAAATAGTGTTTTTTTTATTTAATGTAACACTAAACATTTCTTGCATACCTCAACTTGATAGCCCTAGTAGTATTAGTAGCAGTAGTAGTAATATTAGCCATAGTAGTTGAAGCAGTTGTAGTAGTATTCATTTAGTGCCTTTTGGTTTTTCAATATCCCTGCAACATGCACATGTTTCAATATATGCTTTAAGATGTTCCTGAGATATTGGTGATGGCTGATTCTATCTGATAATGTAAAATGTCAACCTGACAGTTTTTGTCTGGTGAAGCTTGGTTCCTTGGTATTCCAAAAAAGCAGGCAAATTAATCTCATTATCCTTTCCTTACCCTGTTATGATAACCCATGCTTGAGGGACCATAGTCCCCCCCCAAGAAAAAGTGAAAGGAAGAATTAAAAGACATAAAATATAAAATAAATCCTATTGGATATTCCAGACTATATATTCTACACAAAAATGTCCATGTACTCATATTATGATGTAGTCCATCTAGTGTATTGCTGAGTTGCATAAGGTTGTATGCATATGAAATAAAGCTAAAGTCAATAGAATTGATAAAAATGAGTCTCTTATATACCAGGTAGCACAACTAAAAATAAATAGGCTTAATTCAGATCCTTGTTTAGCCTGTGTAAGCAGTTGGATTGATCCCAGTAATCTTTGTTTTTATGTCCCACATTTGGCATCTATTCCAAGCACTAAATAAAATACTCTGTGTAAATACCAATCTTGGAGACCAGTACTATCCTTGGATCAACTTATGATTCTAACATTACAAGTCAGGATTAGGAGTGTGTCACAAGTCAAACATAGTCCAGAGGTCAAAAAGACAATATATATATATATATATATATATATATATATATATATATATATATATATAAAGCACTATTACAGTCAAGATTATTTTCCAAAATTCGCTTCAGCAATAAATGAGCAAAGCTTTATCTAAGGTTTTACTCAACACCATGGTGTTTTAGTCCTGCTAGTGCACAGCTTTCAAAGTAAGGACTCAAAATATTCTTTAGCACTTTGACAAAACTTAGAAGATAATAATTGGCCTATAAGATATGTAGTCTGAAGGATTCTTGCCTTTTCCCAGCACATTAGTTCTACAACTGTAACAAAAGTTATCCTAGACTAATCCTTGGGAAATACAAATTCCTATTATCTAGAACAAATAAACAAATAACTTTGCTCCAATTCATCAGGTATGAAGGACTCTTCTATCCTTACTGGGGACTTTAGTGGAGTTGAGGCTCTCAGCAGCTTCAAGACAACATGAGGGTGAAATTACAATAGGACTATGCTGGTTATGAAAAAACGCAATATTTTCTGCTAGTTGGTGACCAAACCGCTCTGCAGCCCAAATGATATTCTAGCCTTTGGAAGGTTTTCATGGGTCTTTTATCTTCCTTTCCCAATCACTGCCATTCCCCTATACACCGTTTGAATTAATTATGCCCAGTGGCATCAATTCACAAATACATGAGACGGTTTAGAGAAAATATATTTTCCAGATCTGTAGAGTGAGGGTTAATTTTGCTGTTTTATTTTATTTTTTCCATAGAAAATACCCTCCCCCCCAAAGAAAAAGAATACAACCAAAAAAAATTTGACACTATTACTACTACTACTACTATCTGTAAATGCAACCATTGAATATCAGCTTGTTATTGAAATCTCTTTTACATTCTATTAATTTGTTTTAAAGGGTTAGATAAACAAAGGCTAACCCTTTTGTATTTGACACACTAAACTGAGATACGTCTTGCATACTTACCAGTGACTTGATAGGTGATGAAATAACAACACAGTTTGTTCATGTGAAAGTAAAAAAAGCCATTAAAACTTAATTTTTCTGTTTATAATGGAGGTACTCCCTCTTCAATCCCTTGTGTTTTTTGCTGAAGTTTTGTAGTGCTTCAAAGATAATATTCAGTCCAATCCAACAGATTTTGAGTTCAAGAAGTCATGCAGTCATTCTTAGAGAATCAGGGCAAAAAGTGAAACTCTAGCAAAGAAAGGAGCAGCTTTCTTAGATAAGGAATTTTTTCAGTTTGTTTTATTTATTTTTGCTCTTTCCATCACTACTAACACGATTTACTTTTTAATTTACAGTTTGTTACCCCAATCTGTTTGATTTGTGACTATAGCCTTGCATAGCATGAATTGTTGGATTCCATGGGATTTGAGTTCAAAATCTTAATCTGTAAGGATTGAAAAACAATTGAAAAAACAAAAGTAATAAATATCACGTAATTAAAACGTATCAGGTCATTCCTGGATGCTGAGAACTGCAATATTTAGAGTCTTAAACTTAAATACTTAGAGTTGTCATCACTCCCACTCTCAGACATGATGTTATCTCAAATCAATCAAACCAACTACTATCCTGCTCCTAGCCCCATGAGAAACCAACCCACCATGAAAAATGAAGAATAAAAAACTATTTTTTGCTTTTTTCATGCTTATAAATTAACTTTTACTCTTTTTAAATGATGCAAGGGATTCCACATCATTGCGCATATTATATTTTGGAGCAAAATATTGTTGGGATAATGGGTATATGGAGGTTCGAATGATTATGCTGGTTATGCTGGTCAGAGATAGGTCAAGATAATGTTTTAAATGACGCATATACATAGAATTTGAGGATTGATGAGGATTGATTCAAATATAGAGTTTGAGGATTAAGGATGAGAATGCTCAAGGATTGAGCATATATATATATATATATATATATATATATATATATATATATATATATATATATATATATATATATATATATATATATATATATATATATAATCTAGCTGTTGGGGTGGCGCTTCGCGCCACCCCAACACCTAGTTGGTGGGGGCGCTTCGCGCCCCCCCCCAAGCCCCCCCGCGCGCGTAAGTCGTTACGCGCCATAATAGTTACGCGCCATGATACGTCCCTATGTCCCACCTGTGAATATAGATATATATATATATATATATATATATAATGGTTTTAACTACGTAAAACTTGCGAATATACAACATTCTTTGCTGTCCCATTGTCTTTGCATATAAATAGATTGTCAGGTTTACCGACTCTTGAACATGCAACATATAATGGTCCATGGGAAAACAATCTGTATTCAGATCTATACCTCATGATTCTAATGATTGCCCTTGAGCTTTGTTGATGGTGATTGCTAATCGACCACTCCCTGTCCTTGTGTCCCGGTCGTCATTTACATCCCCCTGTTTCCCCCGGTGTCCCCGTTGTAGTTGTGTCCCTGTGTCCCGGTCGTCATTTATATTCCCTGTGTCCCGGTCGTCATTTGTATCCCGGTGTCCCGGTCTGTATATACATTCGTTTTTTAGTTTTGTTTTTCTCCTTTATTTTTTTCCTTTTTTTCTTTTTTAGCTTATTTAGATTTTTAGATTTTTTAGTTTTTTTATTAGTTTTTAGTTTTTTTTTCTTTTTAGTTTTTTTGTCCCGGTCGTCATTTATATCCCCCTGTTTCCCCCGGTGTCCCCGTTGTAGTTGTGTCCCTGTGTCCCGGTCGTCATTTATATTCCCTGTGTCCCGGTCGTCATTTGTATCCCGGTGTACCGGTCTGTATATACATTCGTTTTTTAGTTTTGTTTTTCTCCTTTATTTTTTTCCTTTTTTTTTCTTTTTTAGTTTATTTAGATTTTTAGATTTTTTAGTTTTTTTATTAGTTTTTAGTTTTTTTTTCTTTTTAGTTTTTTTGTAGTTTTTACCTTCTTTTTAGTTTTGCTAATTTTTTTTTTTACTTATGTCCTGGTCGTCATTTATACTCCCTGTGTCCCGGTGCTTTGTTGATTGCTAATCGAACATTCCTTTTGTCCTGGTCGCTTTCTCTTTGAGTGTCGTCATTTATTTTTTTCTTTTTTAGTTCTTTTATTGGTTTTTACCTTTATGTTAGCTTATTTTTCAGTTTTTTCCTTTTTTTTAGTTTTTTTTTATTTTTTATTTTTTTTAGTTTTTTACCTTTTTTTAGTTTTTTTAGTTTTTTTAGTTTTTTAGCTTTTTTACTTTTTTTATTAGTTTTTAGTTTTTTTGTAGTTTTTGCCTTTTTTTAGTTTTTTCAGTTTTTTTTTAGTTTTTTATTGTTTTTTACCTTTATTTTAGCTTATTTTTCAGTTTTTTCCTTTTTTTAGTTTTTTTTAGTTTTTAGTTTTTTTAGTTTTTTACCTTTTTTTAGTTTTTTTAGTTTTTTAGCTTTTTTATTTTTTTTATTAGTTTTTAGTTTTTTTTTGTAGTTTTTGCCTTTTTTTTAGTTTTTTTAGTTTTTTAGCTTTTTTATTAGTTTTTAGTTTTTTTTGTAGTTTTTGCCTTTTTTTAGTTTTTTTAGTTTTTTAGCTTTTTTATTTTTTTTATTAGTTTTTAGTTTTTTTTGTAGTTTTTGCCTTTTTTTAGTTTTTTCAGTTTTGACGTCACCTGATCCAGTTTTTTCAGGTGACGTCACCTGATCCACGATCCACAGATCCACAGACAACTTATTTTTATATATATAGATAGTTTTTTTTTTTTTTACTTATGTCCTGGTCGTCATTTATACTCCCTGTGTCCCGGTGCTTTGTTGATTGCTAATCGAACATTCCTTTTGTCCTGGTCGCTTTCTCTTTGAGTTTCGTCATTTATTTTTTTCTTTTTTAGTTCTTTTAGTTTTTACCTTTTTTAGTTTTTTTTAGTTTTTTAGATGAAAATTTTTTTTAGTTTTTTCCTTTTTTTCTTTTTAGTTTTTTATTGGTTTTTACCTTTATTTTAGCTTATTTTTCAGTTTTTTCCTTTTTTTTAGTTTTTTTTATTTTTTATTTTTTTTAGTTTTTTACCTTTTTTTAGTTTTTTTAGTTTTTTTAGTTTTTTAGCTTTTTTACTTTTTTTTATTAGTTTTTAGTTTTTTTTTGTAGTTTTTGCCTTTTTTTAGTTTTTTCAGTTTTTTTTTTAGTTTTTTTATTGGTTTTTACCTTTATTTTAGCTTATTTTTCAGTTTTTTCCTTTTTTTTAGTTTTTTTTTAGTTTTTAGTTTTTTTAGTTTTTTACCTTTTTTTAGTTTTTTTAGTTTTTTTAGTTTTTTTAGTTTTTTAGCTTTTTTATTTTTTTATTAGTTTTTAGTTTTTTTTGTAGTTTTTGCCTTTTTTTAGTTTTTTTAGTTTTTTAGCTTTTTTATTAGTTTTTAGTTTTTTTGTAGTTTTTGCCTTTTTTTAGTTTTTTTAGTATTTTAGCTTTTTTATTTTTTTTATTAGTTTTTAGTTTTTTTTGTAGTTTTTGCCTTTTTTTAGTTTTTTCAGTTTTGACGTCACCTGATCCAGTTTTTTCAGGTGACGTCACCTGATCCATCCATCCACAGACAGACAGACAACTTATTTTTATATATATAGATAGATATAGTATATATATATATATATATATAATATATTATATATATATATATATATATATATATATATAAATATATTTTATATATATATATATATATATATATATATAAATAAGTTGTGTGTGTGGGTCTGTCGGGTGACGTCATGTTTGCGTGTTGACTGACGTCATGTTTTCGACTGACGAAATTACAGACCGGGACATCGGGACACAAATGACGACCGGGACACCGGCACATAGGGAATGTAAATGACGACCAGGACACTCAAAGAGAAAGCGACCGGGACACGAGGAATGTTCGATTAGCAATCACCATCAACAAAGCACCAGGACACAAATGACGACCGGGACACAGGGAGTATAAATAACGACCAGGACATAAGAAAAAAAAAACTAAAAAAAAGTAAAAACTACAAAAAAACTAAAAAAAAAAACTAAAAACTAATAAAAAAAATAAAAAAGCTAAAAAACTAAAAAAAAGAAAAAAAGAAAAAAAAAGAAAAAAAGGAAAAAAATGAAAAATAAAGGAGAAAAATAAAACTAAAAAAAAATAAAAATAAAATAAAAACTAAAAAGAAAAAAAGGGGAAAAATACAAAAATTTATTTCATCATATACCATTTCAAAAAGGAATGTGTACACAGACCGGGACACCGGGATACAAATGACGACCGGGACACAGGGAATATAAATGACGACCGGGACACAGGGACACAACTACAACGGGGACGCCGGGGGGCACAGGGGGATATATAAATGACGACGGGGACACAGGGAATGTTCGATTAGCAATCACCATCAACAAAGCTCAAGGGCAATCATTAGAATCATGAGGTATAACTAAAAAAAAGGTAAAAAACTAAAAACTAAAGAAAAGACCAATTCAAAAACGAATGTATTTACAGACCGGGACACCGGGACACAAATGACGACCGAGACACCGGGACACAAGGAATATAAATGACGCCCAGGACACTCAAAGAGAAATCACAGACTGGGACACCGGGATACAAATGACGACTGGGACACAGGGAATATAAATGATGACCGGGCCACAGGGACACAACTACAACGGGGACGCCGGGGGGCACAGGGGGATATATAAATGACGATGGCGACACAGGGAATGGTCGATTAGCAATCACCATCAGCAAAGCTCAAGTGCAATCATTAGAATCATGAGGTATAGATCTGAATACGGATTGTTTTCCCATGGACCATTATATGTTGCATGTTCAAGAGTCGGTAAACCTGACAATCTATTTATATACACAGACAATGGGACAGCAAAGAATGTTGTATATTCGCAAGTTTTACGTAGTTAAAAATATATATATATATATCTATCTATATTCACAGGTGGGACATATATTTGTATTGTATCTATCTATCTATCTATCTATATAAAAACGAGTTGTGTGTATGCATGTTGTGTGTATATGCACAACGAGTTGTGTATATATATATATATATATATATATATATATATATATATATATATATATATATATATATATATATATATATATATATATATATATATATATATATATATATATATATATATATATACTAATTGTTGGGGTGGCGCTTCGCGCCACCCCGACAGCGCGCGTAAGTCGTTACGCGCCATTGTAGTTGTGTCCCTGTGTACCACCTATGAATACAGATAGATTTATATGTGTTTTGAACGACGTAAAACTTGCGAATATACAACATTCTTGGCTTTCCCATTGTCTGTGCATATACAAAGCCTTATGTACCTATAATGACGTCATATGCAAACGTTCTTTTTACAAACAAACAAACATGCATACACACAACTCGTTTTTATATAGATAGATAGATAGATAGATACAATACAAATTAACTGCGTAAAACTTGCGAAAATACAACATTCTTCGCTGTCCAATTGTCGCTGCATATAAATAGATTGTCAGGTTTACCGACCCTCGAACATGCAACGTACAATTGTCCATGAGAAAAACAATCATTATTAAGATCTATACCACATTTTTCTAATGATTGACCTTAAGCTTTGTTGATGGTGATTGCAAATGCTAATCGAATTGGGAATTGCAATCTTTTAATTTGAAAAGGCAGATCCGTTGGAATCATGGGAATGCGAGGAATAAGAACAGCCTCACCCTCAAAAGGCCCTGTCAAGATTGTGGCCTCTATTACGTTTTCCATTTTTTTTTTTTTTTTTACGGCAAGTCGCGTGCCATTGCAAAGCTTTGGTGGGTTTGTGTTACGTAACAATATTATTGGTATGCCTATTTTTAGTTGTTGCAGGTATGGTGGAAACCATGAAAGATCCACGGAATTTAAAAATTCAGATGGATAATTAACCGCCTCATTTGGTTCCAAAACTGTGTCGACTGACTTGTAAAGGACTGCTTGGTCTCGAATCTTGGTCAAAACAATATTGTTGATTTCGTGGACGTCTATATTTTTGGGTGCAAGAATCGCTCTTTCACTTAGCCATTTATTGTTTTTATAATTATTTAGAATATTCGGAAATACTTTTTCAATCAATTCATTTTTGGACGTCACTAAATTACAGAATTCAGCAGGTAGTTGTATACGTCCTGAAATTGAGTCTACTGGGAGCTTTCCGTTTCCAATTGCCAGCAATTGATCTGAAAATGTTTGACCAGAGTCATCGTTTTGCAATCGGACACGCATATTTGTAGTTAATTTTAATGTCTTTACGTGTGCCCATAAATTAGACTTTTTCAGGCAAGCATTCATTTCGTCTGCAGGGGTTGATCTAGGTATTATAGGTAATGTTTGCCTGAAATCTCCCGCAATCAATATTAATCTGCTTCCAAAGGGTTTCGAATTCCCTCGCTAATCTTTCAAACATTGATCCAGAGCCTCGAGCGATTTTTTGTGTGCCATTGTGCAGTCGTCCCAAATAATAAGTTTGCATTGCAGCAATACTTTACCCATCCCAGATGATTTGGAAATATTGCACGTGGGAGTTTCTGTAGAATGCAAATTCAGAGGCAATTTCAAAGCGGAATGAGCAGTTCTTCCACCAGGCAGCAACGTTGCGGCTATTCCAGACGACGCAATTGCCAACGCTATATCATTTTTTGATCGAATTGATGCCAGAATCAGTTTTATCACAAACGTTTTACCAGTACCTCCTGGCGCATCCAAAAAGAAAATTTCTCCAACGTTGTTATCGATACAATGCATTATCGTATCATAAATGTCTTTTTGTTCCGACGTTAACTTGGAAATGTTATTTTATACATACGACAATAGATCACTCGTACTGTAACTTTGTTCACGATCCAATTCTACACATGTCGAAACAGCAGCGGTACGATTAGGTGAAGGCATTCCCAAATCCTGAAGAGGTTTTTTTGCCATACAAACGCGCAAATCTTCTATAATAACTAAAGTGTAGTTATAAATTTCTGATGTAAAATCAAAAGTTATATCTATCGTCTCTAACCGTTTTAGATGGAGTATATCTTCGGACATTTTCGATTTATATTTTCCCCATAGCTCTGTAGGAGCTGAAGGAGAGCAAGTTGTTAATATGATTCCAAACAATGCACGAATTTGGCTTGGAGTCTACGTTTCGCACGCGTCATTGATGCAGTTATCCCAGTGTTGGTCATTCTCCAATAAATTCAGAGCTTGGCATGCACTACGGTAAGTGTCATGTATAGTACCGTTTACAGTTCTCAAATACTCAAAGGACGTCGGACCGGGTACATTCACCAAAAGCAGGCGTAGAAAGAAGCATTCATGTTGATTGGGGTGAACGGTGTTGAGTCGTCCTATCGTGGTATCTTTGAAGATGGTAGGTTGGCCGTCGACTGACTTACCCTGTTTTTGACGTTCAAATACTTTATTTTTTGTATTCCACGTGTAATACGAAGGCACTTCAGTATACAGCAGTTTTTTTTTGCAAAAGAATCATTTTTGCATAGCGAAAAGAAAGCGGTTAACTTTGTATCCGGTGGATTCAGGGCTCTTTGTTGCACGTTGGATTCCGAAAAGTAAACACGTTGACCATTCTGTAAATATACCGCTAAGTGAACAACAGCTGGACTACGTTCATGTATCGGAAATGAAAGAATTTGCCAAACAGCTTCATTACTGCTTATGTATCTTCCAGCCTGATATTGTACGATATCGTCGATATCTTTGATTTCGGACTGCAAGCCAAAAACTGCCATGTCACTGCCTTTGTTGACGTATTTACATATGTATTTGATTGCCTTTACGGAATTACAGTATTCAACGTTTATGTGTGCATTCAATGTTTTTGATAATAATGGGGAATATGGAACAACCCACTGGTTATCTACTTCGATGGTGGTACCGTTACGCTTCTTTATTATTGCTGTTTTACCGCCATCTTCAGTAGATCTTCTTCTATATTGTGGGTAACCATCATTGCCAGTAATTGTGTTGGGTACTAAAAGTCGAGGATATTGCTTTGTGCACCTTCCTTTGGCCATGCATGGTGAATTTTCGTTCAGTGCAACGCAAGGTCCATGTATCACATTTTTTACAACAATATCATATAACCCCTTATCGACATTTTCATCAGGTATTTCAGCGGAAATCAGATCTTCAATTTCATTGGAAGTAATTTTATAATGTAGCCAGATTAGTATATGTACGTGTGGCAATCCTCGTTTTTGCCATTCCACTGAGTACATCCAGCATCGCACTGACCCAAACACTTCAAGTTTTACTTTGTAGTTTATCAGTGATTTCAACTTTTGCCGGAAGACACGGGCCGTAATGTCATGTCTATGAACCGCTGATTGTCCTTGAAGTAAAAGCTGCTGTATCTCGTCCCAAGATTGATTACATGTAAATGTAATAAATAAATCTGGACGACCATAGAGACGAACATACGCAATAGCATCTTGAGCATATTCATGCATATGACGGGGACTGCCAGCATATGACGAAGGTAAAATCGTTAATCTTCCAACGTTTGTGGTATTACCGTCATTTACAGCTGCATCTCGCAAATGAATGTATTGTTCAGAGCGGAGCTTGGTCTGATTCAGACGGATAAATAGCAAACGTTCTGATTCAATTTTTGCATACATATCAACGATGTATTGGTGAAACAATTGACGGCATTTTAAAATATAATTGTCTTCATCCTACCGAATCATTAGTCTATAGGAATAATAATGCATTGCACTGCATTTCTTATTCATTTCTTTGTTAGTGGCTGGATTTATCAATTTAATATTAAAGTGATAGCCGTCAGCTCCATCCCAAAAAATGATAGGATATTGCTGATCATCGTAGCATCGATGAGTTTCAGCAATTCTGACCAACTGAGCGTTTCGCTTATGAATAATAATATCTCGAGGTAAAAACTGATCACCGACCATAACGATTGCCACTTCGTCGATAGTTGGAGCATTGTATCTACGCACATGTTGGCCAGGAGGCGTTTTGTCAGCAGAAATAACAATTTTATGCATATCAGTAGGCATCAAATCGATGGCTGTTTTGAACAGACGCACAAAATTATTATTTTCGTGTAAAAGATGTTACAATTGGGAAACGATTGTCCTTTCAACGCCGGGAGAAATTTCGCAACGTGCATTCAATTCAGAATTTCTATCACTGATGAAGTACAATTGTAAAAATTTATGATTCTCACCTGAGAATGGTAGAAGGGCCCTGCTCTATGATAAATTTGCCCTTTTACTTTGAAAGCAGGCATAAATTGATCTGGATTTTCGATTTAGGCACCAAACGACGTCATTTCGAAACATGAGTTATATTTTCTGATTTTTGATAAAAAACGCTTAGATTCTGACGTAGTTCCAGTAAGCAAAGTCTTCATTGGCTCTGGGGGTGCAGCCAGTTGAGGAAGTTTAACTTTTCCTGGAGGTGCAATACATTCCCATTGTTTCACCATTAAATTTCAACGCCTTGCAGTAGGGACAAATTTTAGACATCGTCCTGATTTGAACACATCTACTATATTCGTCGACTGGGCTGTACCTGAATGCCATGCGATAATTTTCACGTTGCTCTGGTGATTCCTCGGCACGCTTTCTTTTGGCATTATCTTTTGAAGCCGCAAGCCTCTTTTCACGTTGCTCTTGTGATTCCTCGGCACGCCTTTTTTTTCACTTTCTCTTTTAGCAGCAAGTCTGGTTTCGCGTTGCTCTGGTAGTTCCTCGACATGCCTTCGTTGACGGAAATTGCACATTCCTAATCTGGCATTATCTCTTGAAGCCGCAAGCATATTTATAATTTTGAGGTTTATTATAAATTGTTGAGTGTTAGCATGCTTGGCACGTAAAATTTTTTCTAACAGTCAAAGTTAGAATGAACACTGACAAATTGAAAAACATTGAAAAAGATAGAATGTTACCAAATCCTACAATGGCAGAAGAAACAGCCGAGGAAGGTGCTCAAAGAGTCAATACCAAAAGGCTTGTGGCTAAAGAACGCAAAACCGCACAGTTAGATGAAGATCAACCTGGACAGGGAGAGTCAAAACGTATCAAAACTGAAAATGATAGCGATGATGATTGGGTTTGGGATTTTGACTTGGATAAGTTCATCAGTGCCTACCAGATTATAGTTAAAAAAACAAAGGTTCGGCGATATGTATTTACGTCAAAAAAATAAAGAAGAAAAAGGAAACTGAAACTAAAAATGTAAAAACTGGGAATTGCATAAATATTTCAAAATATTTTGACAATAGATTAAAGTAATTCGAAAACCATAAAACAGATACTAAAAATTTGAGGTTTATCAACAAAGCTCAAGGGCAATCATTAGAATAATGAGGTATAGATCTGAATACGGATTGTTTTTTTTCCATGGAGAATTATATGTTGCATGTTCAAGAGTCGGTAAACCTGGCAATCTATTTATATGCACAGACAATGGGACAGCGAAGAATGTTGTATATCGCAAGTTTTACTTAGTTACAAACATACATATATATCCATCTATATTCACAAGTGGGACACAGGGACACAACTACAATGGCGCGTAACGACTTACGCGCGCGGGGGGGGGGTCTTGGGGGCCCCCCCATATATATATATATATATATATATATATATATATAATATATATATATATATATATATATATATATATATATATATATATATATATATATATATATATATATATTATTACAATTATTGTTATATTATTAAAAATTATAATAAATTAATTAATTCATATTAGAATAATATGATACATATTAATGAATGATATTACATCATTCATCGTTGGGGTGGCTTCGCGCCACCCCAACAGCTAGTATATATATATAAATACATATATATATATATATATATATATATATATATATATATATATATATATATATATATATATATATATATATATATATATATATATATACATATATACATATATATATATATATATATATCTTCTATATATATATCTATCTATATATATAAAAATATGTTGTCTGTCTGTCTGTTTATGGATCAGGTGACGTCACCTGAAAAAACTGGATCAGGTGACGTCAAAACTGAAAAAACTAAAAAAAGGCAAAAACTACAAAAAAAACTAAAAACTAATAAAAAAAATAAAAAAGCTAAAAAACTAAAAAAACTAAAAAAAGGCAAAAACTACAAAAAAAAACTAAAAACTAATAAAAAAGCTAAAAAACTAAAAAAACTAAAAAAAGGCAAAAACTACAAAAAAAACTAAAAACTAATAAAAAAAATAAAAAAGCTAAAAAACTAAAAAAACTAAAAAAACTAAAAAAAGGTAAAAAACTAAAAACTAAAAAAAACTAAAAAAAGGAAAAAACTGAAAAATAAGCTAAAATAAAGGTAAAAACCAATAAAAAAACTAAAAAAAAAACTGAAAAAACTAAAAAAAGGCAAAAACTACAAAAAAAACTAAAAACTAATAAAAAAATGTAAAAAAGCTAAAAAACTAAAAAAACTAAAAAAACTAAAAAAAGGTAAAAAACTAAAAAAAATAAAAAATAAAAAAAAAAATAAAAAAAAGGAAAAAACTGAAAAATAAGCTAAAATAAAGGTAAAAACCAATAAAAAACTAAAAAGAAAAAAAGGAAAAAACTAAAAAAAATTTTCATCTAAAAAACTAAAAAAAACTAAAAAAGGTAAAAACTAAAAGAACTAAAAAATAAAAAAAATAAATGACGACACTCAAAGAGAAAGCGACCAGGACAAAAGGAATGTTCGATTAGCAATCAACAAAGCACCGGGACACAGGGAGTATAAATGAAAAAAGCTAAAAAACTAAAAAAAACTAAAAAAGGCAAAAACTACAAAAAAAACTAAAAACTAATAAAAAAAATAAAAAAGCTAAAAAACTAAAAAAACTAAAAAAACTAAAAAAAGGTAAAAAACTAAAAAAACTAAAAACTAAAAAAAACTAAAAAAAAGGAAAAAACTGAAAAATAAGCTAAAATAAAGGTAAAAACCAATAAAAAACTAAAAAAAAACTGAAAAAACTAAAAAAGGGCAAAAACTACAAAAAAAACTAAAAACTAATAAAAAAAGTAAAAAAGCTAAAAAACTGAAAAAACTAAAAAAAAGGTAAAAAACTAAAAAAAATAAAAAATAAAAAAAAAATAAAAAAAGGAAAAAACTGAAAAATAAGCTATAATAAAGGTAAAAACCAATAAAAAACTAAAAAGAAAAAAAGGAAAAAACTAAAAAAAATTTTCATCTAAAAAACTAAAAAAAACTAATAAAGGTAAAAACTAAAAGAACTAAAAAAGAAAAAAATAAATGACGACACTCAAAGAGAAAGCGACCAGGACAAAAGGAATGTTCGATTAGCAATCAACAAAGCACCGGGACACAGGGAGTATAAATGACGACCAGGACATAAGTAAAAAAAAAAACTAACAAAACTAAAAAGAAGGTAAAAACTACAAAAAAACTAAAAAGAAAAAAAAACTAAAAACTAATAAAAAACTAAAAAATCTAAAAATCTAAATAAACTAAAAAAGAAAAAAAAGGAAAAAAATAAAGGAGAAAAACAAAACTAAAAAACGAATGTATATACAGACCGGGACACCGGGATACAAATGACGACCGGGACACAGGGAATATAAATGACGACCGGGACACAGGGACACAACTACAACGGGGACACCGGGGGAAACAGGGGGATATAAATGACGACCGGGACACCGGGACAGGCAATGGTCGATTAGCAATCACCATCAACAAAGCTCAAGGGCAATCATTAGAATCATGAGGTATAGATCTGAATACAGATTGTTTTCCCATGGACCATTATATGTTGCATGTTCAAGAGTCGGTAAACCTGACAATCTATTTATATGCAAAGACAATGGGACAGCAAAGAATGTTGTATATTCGCAAGTTTTACGTAGTTAAAATCATATATATATATATATATATATATATATATATATATATATATATATATATATATATATATATATATATATATATATTTATATATATATATCTATATTCACAGGTGGGACATAGGGACACAACTACAATGGCGCGTAACTATTATGGCGCGTAACGACTTACGCGCGCGGGGGGGCTTGGGGGGGGCGCGAAGCGCCCCCACCAACTAGGTGTTGGGGTGGCGCGAAGCGCCACCCCAACAGCTAGTATATATATAAAAATAAGTTGTCTGTCTGTCTGTGGATGTGTGGATCAGGTGACGTCACCTGAAAAAACTGGATCAGGTGACGTCAAAACTGAAAAAACTAAAAAAAGGCAAAAACTACAAAAAAAACTAAAAACTAATAAAAAAAATAAAAAAGCTAAAAAACTAAAAAAACTAAAAAAAGGCAAAAACTACAAAAAAAACTAAAAACTAATAAAAAAGCTAAAAAACTAAAAAAACTAAAAAAACTAAAAAAAGGCAAAAACTACAAAAAAAACTAAAAACTAATAAAAAAATAAAAAAGCTAAAAAACTAAAAAAACTAAAAAAACTAAAAAAAGGTAAAAAACTAAAAAAACTAAAAACTAAAAAAAACTAAAAAAAGGAAAAAACTGAAAAATAAGCTAAAATAAAGGTAAAAACCAATAAAAAACTAAAAAAAACTGAAAAAACTAAAAAAAGGCAAAAACTACAAAAAGAAAACTAAAAACTAATAAAAAAAGTAAAAAAGCTAAAAAACTAAAAAAACTAAAAAAACTAAAAAAAGGTAAAAAACTAAAAAAAATAAAAAATAAAAAAAAAACTAAAAAAAAGGAAAAAACTGAAAAATAAGCTAAAATAAAGGTAAAAACCAATAAAAAACTAAAAAGAAAAAAAGGAAAAAACTAAAAAAAATTTTCATCTAAAAAACTAAAAAAAACTAAAAAAGGTAAAAACTAAAAGAACTAAAAAAGAAAAAAATAAATGACGAAACTCAAAGAGAAAGCGACCAGGACAAAAGGAATGTTCGATTAGCAATCAACAAAGCACCGGGACACAGGGAGTATAAATGACGACCAGGACATAAGTAAAAAAAAAAAACTATCTATATATATAAAAATAAGTTGTCTGTGGATCTGTGGATCGTGGATCAGGTGACGTCACCTGAAAAAACTGGATCAGGTGACGTCAAAACTGAAAAAACTAAAAAAAGGCAAAAACTACAAAAAAAACTAAAAACTAATAAAAAAAATAAAAAAGCTAAAAAACTAAAAAAACTAAAAAAAGACAAAAACTACAAAAAAAACTAAAAACTAATAAAAAAGCTTAAAAATCTAAAAATCTAAATAAACTAAAAAAGAAAAAAAAAGGAAAAAAATAAAGGAGAAAAACAAAACTAAAAAACGAATGTATATACAGACCGGTACACCGGGATACAAATGACGACCGGGACACAGGGAATATAAATGACGACCGGGACACAGGGACACAACTACAACGGGGACACCGGGGGAAACAGGGGGATGTAAATGACGACCGGGACACCGGGACAGGGAATGGTCGATTAGCAATCACCATCAACAAAGCTCAAGGGCAATCATTAGAATCATGAGGTATAGATCTGAATACAGATTGTTTTCCCATGGACCATTATATGTTGCATGTTCAAGAGTCGCTAAACCTGACAATCTATTTATATGCAAAGACAATGGGACAGCAAAGAATGTTGTATATTCGCAAGTTTTACGTAGTTAAAACCATATATATATATATATATATATATATATATATATATATATATATATATATATATCTATCTATATTCACAGGTGGGACATAGGGACACAACTACAATGGCGCGTAACTATTATGGCGCGTAACGACTTACGCGCGCGGGGGGGCTTGGGGGGGGGGGGGGTGGCGCGAAGCGCCCCCACCAACCAATATATATATATATATATACCAATATATATATATATATATATATACCAACCAATATATATATATATATATATATATATATATATATATATATATATATATACTAGCTGTTGGGGTGGTGCTTCGTGCCACCCCAACACTTAGTTGGTGGGGGCGCTTCGCGCCCCCCTCCAAGCCCCCCTGCGCGCGTAAGTCGTTACGCGCCATATTAGTTACGCGCCATTGTAGTTGTGTCCCTGTGATTCTAATGATTGCCCTTGAGCTTTGTTGATGGTGATTGCTAATCGACCATTCCCTGTGTCGCCGTCGTCATTTATATATCCCCCTGTGCCCCCCGGCGTCCCCGTTGTAGTTGTACCCTGTGTCCCGGTCGTCATTTATATTCCATGTGTCCCGGTCGTCATTTGTGTCCCGGTGTCCTAGTCTGTAATTTCTCTTTGAGTGTCCCGGTCGTCATTTATATTCCTTTTGTCCCGGTGTCCCGGTCGTCATTTGTGTCCCGGTGACCCGGTCTGTATATACATTCTTTTTTGAATTGTTTTTTTTTTTTAGTTTTTAGTTTTCTACCTTTTTTTTAGTTTTTCTTTAGTTGTACCTCATGATTCTAATGATTGCCCTTGAGCTTTGTTGATGGCGATTGCTAATCGAACATTCTTTGTGTCCCCGTCGTCATTTATATACCCCCCTGTGCCCCCCGGCGTCCACGTTGTAGTTGTGTCCCTGTGTCCCGGTCGTCATTTATATTCCCTGTGTCCCGGTCGTCATTTGTGTCCCGGTGTCCCGGTCTGTATATACATTCGTTTTTGAATTGGTATATGATGAAATAAGTTTTTGAGTTTTTCCCCTTTTTTTCTTTTTAGTTTTTTTTTTGGTTTTTACTTTTTTTTTAGTTTTTTTTTAGTTTTTCTTTTTGTAGTTTTTACCTTTTTATTTTTTTTTATTTTTATTGTCATTTTTTTAGTTTTGTTTTTCTCCTTTATTTTTCAGTTTTTTTCCTTTTTTTTATATTTTTTCTTTTTTAGTTTTTTAGCTTTTTTAATTTTTTTATTAGTTTTTACTTTTTTTTCTTTTTAGTTTTTTTTGTAGTTTTTACCTGTTTTTTAGTTTTTTTTTAGTTTTTTTTTACTTATTTCCTGGTTGTCAATTTATATTCCCTGTGTCCCGGTCGTCATTCGTGTCCCGGTGCTTTGTTGATGGTGATTGCTAATCGAACATTCTTTGTGTCCCGGTCGCTTTCTCTTTGAGTGTCCCGGTCGTCATTTATATTCCCTATGTCCCGGTATCCCGGTCGTCATTTGTGTCTCGGTCGTCATTTGTGTCCCGATGTCTCGGTCTGTAATTTCGTCAGTCGACAAACATGACGTCAGTCGACACACAAAAATGACGTCACTCGACACACACACACAGACAACTTATTTTTATATATATATCTTCTTCTATATATATAAAAACTAGCTGTTGGGGTGGCGCTTCGCCCCACCCCAACACCTAGTTGGTGGGGTGCTTCGCGCCCCCCAAGCCCCCCCGCGCGCGTAAGTCGTTACGCGCCATATTAGTTACGCGCCATTGTAGTTGTGTCCCTGTGTCCCACCTGTGAATAGAGATAGATATAAATATATGTTTTGAACTACGTAAAACATGCGAATATACAACATTCTTCGCTGTCCCATTGTCTGTGCATATAAATAGATTGTCAGGTTTACTGACTCTTGAACATGCAACATATAATTGTCCATGGGAAAAACAATCCGTATTCAGATCTATACCTCATTATTCTAATAATGTGTCCCTGTGTCCCGGTCGTCATTTATATTCCCTGTGTCCCGGTCCTCATTTGTGTCCCGGTGTCCCAGTTTGTAATTTCTCTTTGAGTGTCCCGGTCGTCATTTATATTCCCTGTGTCCCGGTGTCCCGGTCGTCATTTGTGTCCCGGTGTCCCGGTCTGTAATTTCTATTCGAACAATCCCTGTGTCCCGGTCGTCATTTATATATCCCGCCTGTGCCCCCGGCGTCCCCGTTATAGTTGTGTCCCTGTGTCCCGGTCGTCATTTATATTCCTAATTTCATGACGTCAGCCGACACAGAAACATGACGTCACCTGATCCACAGATCCACAGACAGACAACTTATATATATATATATATATATATATATATATATATATATATATATATATATATATTAATAAAAAGAAATAATTATTTTTGGATGCTGATCTCCCAACAACCCACAAAAAAAAGATTGT
>NC_088873.1:29288024-29411688 GCF_032884065.1 Artemia franciscana
TTCTAAGTATTTTATTTAATTCCTCTGTGGTTCCTGAATTCATATATTAGTAAAACAAAAAATACCATATTTTTGATAAATGCGAGAAGATGGAGGAATCGTCGGCTCGATTTGAAGATTGGTGTTGGAAACTATTAGGTTTTTCGCCAAACTACCTGTTATATACGGTGGGATAGACTGATAGTTCTTGCGTCTTAGAGATGATTTAAGCTTTTTATTTGTTTTCCTTTTTCGTTATATATATTTATCACTTTATTGTATTGTCGATAAATTTTGGATTTTTTCCTTTTTATTTATTCTTTTTTCTTTGCTTTTTTCGATCCTTTCTCTATTTATACTCTTCTAGTTTATTTTTGTAACGTAACGAAAGAGGTTAAAAAGAAATTATTATTATTTATAAATTTTAAATATGCAGTGTTTTCCAGGCACAAGGCTCTCCTCAATTGACGATTTTAAACAAACCGTGAATTTCCGACTTTGCTTCTCGACCAGGCGAGCAACGACTGGCTAAATGGGAAAAGAAATACTTGGTATTTATCAAAAGAGAGCCTCCCTAGTCAGTACCTGAGTCATCATCTAAGGAGCTGGTATCTCGAGATGGAAGAATTTCTCCCTGAAAAGAAACCAGCCAAAGCTCTGATTTTTTTTTCCATTTTTATTTGTAAACTATGTCGTTGAGCCTCCAGAACAAACCACTCAATAACTTTCTGAAATTTTCCAAAGAGTCCAAGCCAAGAACCTGAAGCTTCATCTTGAATTTAGCAATACTAAGCAGGATTTTCTCACTTTTATCTCACTTTTATCTTGAGATTTTCTCACTTTTATCTTGGTTGATGGAAGTCCTTTCCAATCTTGGACTCTTGGGTAATTTTTCTAATCGGCTTAACTGTGATACTCGAATTTGTTTTTTTTTTTTAAGTAGAATGGCTCGATTTTTTGAGATGGTCGATATGTACCTATCTATCATTATCGTTAAAGAGATCCTCACTAGCTCCAGATTGATTTTTCAACAAAAAACTGGAAACATATTTCATTTTACAATATTCAAGACATTCCTTAGCTTAGAAGCATAGTCTTCAACCTTCTATATTTGACAGAAGTACCAATAAAGAAGGATATTTCTACGTTATGCTGCTTTAAACTTAGTTTTCTTATTAGTAATTTATTTTACCCTACTGAATATCTTAGTTCATCTTGCGCAACCAGAGACACCCAGGGCATCAAGAGACAGCTTCCAGTCACAAATCAAGTTAGCTTCAGCTATGACGCCTTCTCACTCTTGCTGGATATAGGAACTAAGGCTGCGCAAGTCTGGCTGATAATAGCACTGTAGTGTGTTCCAAGGCCTTCGTCCTTGATGGGTACGCGGTATTTACTGGTGAAAGACAGCGTTCAGAAACCTTTGGTCGTTCATTCGTAGGACATCGTTAAACTAATGCTCTATCAGATAGCTTATCAGATTCAAAAACTGGATTTGATAGTGTCTTCATGATATTCTTTTTCCTTCTCAATTTTAGCCGTAGTTTCGTTACTATTGGGTTTATTCATTCCATAGATGTTAGTTCCATCCCATAAAATTACCAATTTCTTTCAATATCTAACAGATAAGTGAAATCTTGATATACGCAAGTACCATATTTAGAATTAGTAGCAAGGAAAGCTTCTCTAATAGCTGAGGTCTATGTCCTCTCCGAATCATGGCTTTTAAATTCAGGTAGCTGTTTGTAATTTATGATTCTTTATTTCATTGCCACAGAAACTCTCATAAGGCTTAAAATTAGCATATAAACCATTCCGTTTCATCCCTGCAAGTGTTTTTTGTTTTGTTTTTGGTTCCAGTCACATTAAAAAAAAAAAAAAAAAAAAAAAAAAAAAAAAAAAAAAAAAAAAAAAAAAAAAAAAAAACGTGGGATGAAAGCTCAATTTGAAAGCTGCATGATCAATTTCTCGCCACAAAGGAATGAAGAATTGCATCAAAGTTACAGACAATATGGATAACAATTCGTTTAGGTATGTTCGGCTGAAATCAATATCTATACTTTGTCAAGCAAATTACATTCTAACATTTATATAAGTTAGTAGATCGAAGATCCAAACGGAGAAAAAAAAAGCTAGTGTTATTTATTTTTCCACCTGATCTCTTTTTGCCTCAATTCACCCCGTTTCTTTTAGATTTAGAATGACATAATTTCATTTAATTTCAGTTGTTTAAGACTGCATAAAAATTATCAAGATGAAAAGGAACATGACCAAACTGTTCTATACTTCAATGTGTGTTTTTTTTTGTCAAGCTAAAATGTAGTTTCTATCAAGCATTTTC
The DNA here is from genome assembly GCF_032884065.1 of Artemia franciscana. Taxonomy (NCBI): domain Eukaryota; kingdom Metazoa; phylum Arthropoda; class Branchiopoda; order Anostraca; family Artemiidae; genus Artemia; species Artemia franciscana. The sequence continues at coordinate 29,290,345 of NC_088873.1, forward strand.
TTTTGTACGTGCCAAAAAGTAAAGGATGACATATTAGGATGTATTTGATTCAAGAAGGAGAGCACGGTTGGACCACAGATTCCCTTCAGGAAATATGTTTTTCAACATGGATAGCAGCTTACTTTCAAACAGTTCGTGGTAACTTTTTGCTTCTTTTTGCTGTCTTTTTGACAGAAAACAGATCACGGGTTCGTGTTTATTCGCTTTTTTCCCCAGGGGTGATCATATCGACCCAGTGGTCCTAGATTGTCGAGAGAGTGCTCATTCTAACGAAAATTAAAAGTTCTAGCGCCCTTTTTAAGGGCCCTCCCAAAAATTGGAGGGTACTTAGGCCCGCTCCCACGCTCGTTTTTTCCCAAAATCCCCAGATCAAAATTTTTAAATATCTATTTCGTTCAGCAGAGTCAAAAACCTAATAACTATGTCTTTGGAGACGACTTAATCCCCCACAGTCCCCAAGGGAGGGACTGCAAGTTACAAACTTTGACCATTGTTTAGATACAGTAATGGTTATTGGGAAGTGTGAAGACGTTTCAGGGGGGGGGGGCTTTTTCACGGTGGGGGGATTCAGAGCGAGGGGATTACTGGAATGATCTTTCCATGGAGGAATTCACCGTCTTCACCGTCAAACTCTGATGGTGTTAGCCACTAGAAGTCGGCAAGTCATTTCACGGATGGACTGGTTTCTCCTCTTTTGCGACCAGTGCATGCACAGTATTAGACAGGAGCAACACAATTATAAAGAAAACATTATTTTGACTATTCCAGTGTTTTAAATTATCTCGATTTTTATTTTCCGTCCCATAGTCGGTAAATTGTAAGCACAAAAGGGATTTTTTTTTGCTTAATTAAATAGCGAAACAAAACAAAAAAGTAAACTACCATTGAAGTAATTGTGCTTACATACTTGAGTTAATTATTTCACTTAGTGAGAAAATTGTAAGAAAAGATTTGTTTGAAACGAATGGTTGTTTTCAGTTCCAACTCAATTTTAATAAATTATTTATTACAGATTAAATTCAACTCTTGAATATTGGTATCAATTGTTTTATTTTCTACCTCCTGAAAAATTTATTTTGAAGCAAAATGTAAAGATAAAAGTTGCTGGGTTTGCCTTTATTTTTGTTTAACAGGAAAAAAGTTTTCGACAGTTAACTAACTCCGGCTAACTTCACGAAAGAGTATTTTATTCCCATAGGTGACAAGTCTCTTATAATTCTTTCATAGGCTTAGTCGAGGTAAAATGTTTTCTGCCTCCGAAGAAAAAATTGGTCTTGTTAAACAATTATAGCCAAGGTGAAAAAAAAAGATACAAGTAGTGGCTGTAAATTTGAATAATCAGAAAACTATATTTGAAAGCGTTTGAATACAAGAATCTAATCATACTACAGTGAAGAAGTAGAAAAATGTATTTCATTTTACAGAATTCCTTGTTAAATATCCATCTAACTCCTATATCACATCTTGCTTGTTTGGCCTGAAGGCCCATTATGGTAACACACTCGATGCCTAGATCCACTACCTAATAGTCGTTCTGATACATTTTTGAAAATATCCCACTGTGTCAATTTTTTTATTTTGGAGCAACTTCACTTGAAACGGCCTTTTTGTAAATTTTCACGAATCGCCCAAACCACTATACTTTACTGACGACGACCTTTATTATCTTACTATTACAAAACTTCAGTCCAAAAATCAGTTTCCCCTGCGTAATTTGGTACCTAAAATTTTTCGGTTCTACCTTGTTCTGTCTCAAAGGACAGGACACATCTGTGAAACTGCATAGGAATAAGAAAAGCCGGTCAATAGGTGATAAGACAAAAGTCAGTTCTTTGGTACACGATTAAAGCCTTTGTACATTTATTAAATAAAAAAAACAAGTTTTTTGAAATGAAAGTAAGGAGCGACATTAAAACCTAAAACGAACAGAAATTACTCCGTATATGAAAGGAGCTTTTCCTTCTCGACACCCCGCTCTTTACGCTAAAGTTTTTTATTGTTTTAAAAAGTAGAGTTGCGAGAAAGAATCAAACTTTAGCGCAAGGTTAAACATGCACCCTTCGATAACCAGTGTACTTCGGTATGTAAGAGCAATCGTTGAAATCCTCAATCATTTTCATAGCACAATTGTGCATAAACAACGCGTATTCAATGCATTGCTTCTTATTTTGTTAACTGTTTTAATCACAAATTGAAGTGATTGGTGCAATTTCTCAATCTAATTTTGGCTACTAGATGTTGTCGGTGGATGACCACAGTGAATTGCAGTTACCTCTGGTATAATTTTTTTTAAGACGGCTTATTAACTCATGATATCGCCCGACCATGGCAGAGGCCCTATCTGTAGCCACCGAAATAACATTTGTGAATGGAATCGACTTTTCATTTAAAAAAAAAATCACTCAGTACAATAAATATTGATTCACCTTTCGGGTCCGTCTTTAAAGTTTTCTTGAATAGTATCTCTTCATGAATTTATTGGTTCATAACAAATCGAACATATACCAATAATAATGCTTTATCAAACAGTTCGTGGTAACGAACTGTAGTAAGGAGCGACCCGGCTCAATAGTAAACGAAACTCTAAAAAACGGAATTTCGATGCTAAAAGATATATCAAAAGAATCGGATTTTTATGCTGATTTCAAATATATAAGTTTCATCAAGTTTAGTTATTGTCATCAAAAGTTACGAGCCTGAGAAAATTTGTCTTATTTTGGAAAATAGGGGGTAACACCCCCCTAAAAGTCATAGGATCTTAACGAAAATCACACCATCGCATTCAGCGTATCAGAGAACCCTATAGAAAAAATTTCAAGGTCCAATCTACAAAAATGTGGAATTTCGTATTTTTTGCCAGAAGACAAATCACGGGTGCGTGTTTATTTGTTTTTTGTTTTGTTTTTTTTTTCCCAGGGGTCATCGTATCGACCAAGTGGTCCTAGAGTGTTGCAAGAGGGCTCATTCTAACGGAAATGAAAAGTTCTAGTGCCCTTTTTAAGTGACCAAAAAAATTGGAGGGCACCTAGGCCCCCTCCCACGCTCATTTTTTTCCTAAAGTCAACGGGTCAAAATTTTGAGATAGCCATTTTGTTCCGCATAGTCGAAAACAATAATAACTATGTCTTTGGGGATGACTTACCCCCCCACAGTCCCTGGGGGAGGGGCTGCAAGTTACAAACTTTGACCAATGTTTACATACAGTAATGGTTACTGGGAAGTGTACCGACGTTATCAGGGGGATTTTTTTGGTTTGGGTGTGGGGTTGAGGGGAGGGGGCTATATGGGAGGATCTTTTCTTGGAGGAATATCTCATGGGGGAAGAGAAATTCAATGAAAAGGGCGCAGGACTTTCTAGCATTACTATAAAAAAAAAAACAATGAAAATATAAACATAAAAAAGTTTTTTCAATTGAAAGTAAGGAGAAGCACTAAAATTAAAAAGGAACAGAGATTATTACACATATGAGGGGTTCTAAAAATACTTTAGCATAAAGAGCGAGGTATTTAGGAGAAGATAAACACTTCACTCTTTATGCTAAATTTTTTTTTTTAATTTCAACTATTTATTCTACGGCCTTTCTGATTCAGGGGTCATTCTTAAAGAATTGGGATAAAACAAGATTTAGTGTGAAGAGCGAGGTATTAACGAGGGGACCAACCCCCTCATATATATAATCAAAAATATAAGAATATAAAAGTTTGTTACGTAAGTTAATTCTTAAGTTACGTATTTTTTTTTTACTAATAAAAACGTTCGTTAAAAATAAAAGATCTAGTTGCCTTTTTAAGTAACCGAAAAATTGGAGGGCAACAAGACCTCCTTCCCCACCCCTTATTTCTCAAAATCGTCTGATCAAAACTAAGAGAAAGCCATTTAGCCAAAAAAAGAATTAATATGCAAATTTCATTTTAATGATTTATGTACGGAGAACCAAAATCAGTCATGCATTAATTAAAAAACTTTCATAAATTAAATAAAAAAAAACAAGTTTTTTTAAATGAAAGTAAGGAGCGACATTAAAACTTAAAACGAACAGAAATTACTCCGTATATGAAAGGGGCTTTTCCTCCTCGACACCCCGCTCCTTGCGCTAAATTTTGATTCTTTCTCGCAACTCTACTTTTTAAAATAATAAAAAACTTTAGCGTAAGGAGCGGGGTGTCGAGGAGGAAAAGCCCCTTTCATATACGGAGTAATTTCTGTTCGTTTTAAGTTTTAATGTTGCTCCTTACTTTCATTTAAAAAAACTTGTTTTTTTTATTTAATTACCGGGTAAGGTTGACTCGTCCAGTTGAATAGAAAAATGACTTGTTTGCAGGCAATTGCATAAGAAACTTTCTATGTCAGAGCTCATTTCATGAATACGTCTTTTTACTGTGTTATTACTCAAAGGAATTGTTTTGAGTATGTCGAATGGCGATTTATGCAGAATATTTTTAAATCCTGTTCAAAAGCGGGTAAAAACTGTTCTCCATTGGTGTGCGGTTTTCCAGATTTCGCTATTACATATGAGATATTGTAACATGCTTGTAAGCCATCATCGGTTCTTTCAGACGTTGAAGCAAACATGCTGTGCATAGTGGGTCTCTTTTCATTATTTTCCTTCAATTTTTGAAAATATTCCAAATCTTTATCTGTTTTATCATGATGACACCTTCTTAGATGATCTTCGAGCTTCGATGGTTTCCAAAAGTCGTTGCTCAAAACTTCGTGGCATAAAAGGCACATGGGCAACCGCCTGTCTGCTTTTGATGGTAGAAAACCAAATTTTAAATAATCACCACTGTATCGTCGACATTTCTGTTTGGATTCACCCATGCTTCGTATCAATTACCAACCTATACATTAAAAAAAAATATTGTTTTAGTATATTTATGGCGGTATTACATAACAGGATATTGCTATTTGAACAGAAAAGGAGCAATGAAATTAATATTAAATAAAATGATTTTTAAATAATTAATACATAATAAAATAAAATAATTAATAAATAAATAAAGCAATGAAAATAAACAAAGAACCGTCAGCAAACTGATTCTTTATCTTAAAAGCAATAAATCGCTAAGATCAATAATAGAGTTTTATGAAAACAACTGAGCCGATTTCATTTTTTGGTCTTTTACGTGTAAAAAAATAGTTAAATAATAGATTAAAATTATGAAGTTATAGCATACAGGCAGGTGATTATTTATTTTTTCTGACACTGATAAACACAAACATCGATTCACTTTACTTTTCCAAACATCGATTCACTTTACTTTTCTTTTCAAAAATTCGGAAACAAATGAAAAACATATATCCTTAGCATCCGTACTTATCAAACAGTTCGTGGTAACGAACTGTAGTAAGGAGCGATCCGGCTCAATAGTAACCAAAACTCTAAAATTTGAGTTTTGATATCAATAGCTGCATCAAAAGAATCGCATTTTAATGCTGATTTTAAATATATTAGTTTCATCAATTTTAGTCTTACCCATCAAAAGTTACGAGCCTGAGAAAATTTGCCTTATTTAGGAAAATAGGGGGAAACACCCCCTAAAAGTCGTAGGATCTTAGCGAAAATGACACCATCAGATTCAGCGTATCAGAGAACCCTACTATAGAAGTTTCAAGCTCCTATCTACAAAAATGTGGAATTTTATATTTTTTGCCAGAAGACAAATCACGGGTGCGTGTTTATTTGTTTGTTTTTTTTTTGTTTGTTTTTTTTTCCCCAGGGGTCATCGTATCGACCAAGTGGTCCTAGAATGTCGCAAGAGGGCTCATTCTAACGGAAATGAAAAGTTCTAGTGCCCTTTTTAAGTGACCAAAAAAATTGGAGGGCATCTAGGCCCCCTCCCACGCTCATTTTTTCCCAAAGTCAACGGATCAAAATTTTGAGATAGCCATTTTGTTCAGCATAGTCGAAAACCATAATAACTATGTCTTTGGGGATGACTTACTCCCCCACAATCCCTGGGGGAGGGGCTGCAAGTTATAAACTTTGACCAGTGTTTACATATAGTAATGGTTATTGGGAAGTGTACAGACGTTTTCAGGGGGATTTTATTTTGTTTGGGGGTGGGGCTGAGGAGAGGGGGCTATGTTGGAGGATCTTTCCTTGGAGGAATTTGTCATGGGGGAAGAAAAATTCAATGAAAAGGGCGCAGGATTCTCTAGCATTACTATAAGAAAACAATGAAAAATAAACATGAAAACGTTTTTTCAAATAGAAGGAAGAAGTAGCATTGAAACTTAAAACGAACAGAGATTATTACGCATATGAGGGGCTCTAAAAATACGTTAGCATAAAGAGCGAGGTATTTAGGAGGAGATAAATACCTTGCTCTTTATGCTAAAGTATTTTTAGTAATTTCAACTATTTATTCTACGGCCTTTCTGATTCAGGAGTCATTCTTAAAGAATTGGGACAAAACTTACGATTTAGTTTAAAGAAGGAGGTATTAATGAGGGTACAAACCCCCTCATATACATAATAAAAATTAAAGAATATAAAAGTTTGTTACGTAAGTTAATTCTAAAGTTACATATATTTTTTGCTAATAAAAAATTTGTTAAAATTAAAATTAATAGTTGCCTTTTTATGTAACCGAAAAATTGCATGGCAACTAGGCCTCCTTCCCCATACCATATTTCTCAAAATCGTATGATCAAAACTAAGAGAAAGCCATTTAGCCAAAAAAGGAATTAATATGCAAATTTCATTTGAATAGTTTACGTGTGGAGAGTCAAAATCAAACATGCATTAATTCAAAAACGTTCAGAAATTACATAAAAAAAACTAGTTTTTTTAACTGAAAGTAAGGAGCGACATTAAAACTTAAAACGAACAGAAATTACTCCGTATATGAAATGGATTGTCCCCTCCGCAATCCCTCGCTCTTTACGCTAAAGTTTGACTATTTGCCACAATTTTGCTTTTTAAAACAATTAAAAGCTTTAGCGTAAAGAGCGAGGGATTGCGGAGGGGACAATCCATTTCATATACGGAGTAATTTCTGTTCGTTTTAAGTTTTAATGTCGCTCCTTACTTTCAGTTAAAAAAACTAGTTTTTTTTATGTAATATTGGTGTAGAATCAAACGAGTTCATGCAAGAGTGCAAGCTCATTTACCACAAGTCCTATTGCGTCCCTTTGCACGCTCCTAAAAAGTTGGGCGCTCCTAAAAAATAAAATTACCCACACTGTCTGAAAAAAAATCCTTGGCTCTGAGTGTACTATCGCTGCTGGGATCATGCAAAGTAACAATTCACGCCTAAATCAGATAATTTAGTTATGCTGGCTTTCCTTTTTCTAACTTTCATAACAAGATAAAGTTTGATCACAGCAATCTCCTTTTTGAGTCAAGGATCGGTGAGCTAAAATAGAAGACTTGTTGCTTTCCCGTCAACAGGTGAAGGGATGTCGGGAAAAAGTACCTCGCGCAGGAGATCCTACGATCAATGGAGAGACGGAGGCTTTGTTAAGATCTGATCTCGTGAAAGCAACAAGTCTACATGGGGCAGATGGTGACTGTCAGCTGAACTGAAAGGTCACTAAAAATTCTTGAGGGAACTAGTGATTCATGGAAAAACCAGATTTGGTAAGTTAAAATTTTATGCTATTTGATATTGTAAGAATTGTAGCGGTGAGACTTATTTATAAACTGGATATGCATGTTGGCTCAAGAATAAAAAAAAGGATGCGATACTAGGCCCGAACCGGTGATGCTGATCTCCGTCTCAAGGCCCTTCAGACAGGAAGTGCAATGGGGGGAAGAGTATTTAAACATTCTACGAATCTAACACTTCGCAGTGAAAAAGAATGAGAAGAGAAGCTTTAGTTAAAGTGAAACAATAATTTTCTCTGGGAATAAATGGCTGGTTTTCTTTTTAAAGTCCAAATTCAAAATTAATGAAACACATTCCAAGTGGCCTTGCACAATTAATACAGTGGATCCTATTCATTCATTAATTAAGAATGTTTTTATAATAAATAGGTCCTTCTATCAGGTGCCTTATTTTACTTATAAGACTTATAAGACTTTATAAGACATTATAAGACTTATTTTACTGTTTTTTTTTACAATTGATTTATTCCTGATAAATTTCAATTCATGCACACATCCCTTTTCCGCTTCAAGTAAGCCATACAAGATTAAGTTATTTCAAGCAAATATTTGAGTCCTATTTTATCTATATAGCCTATTTTTTTAGTAAGCTTCTATGTATTCATGGCATGATTTTGAAATTAGGATTATATTGTGCCCATGAAAAAAAAAATTGAATGTGGAATACTTTGCAGTAACGAAAACGATATTTTGATTGTATCTAGGCCTGCTGAGTGGCTGCATTTTTTTTTGCAAGACATAAAATAACTGTAATTATTTCATGTTCAGTTTCAATTCTGGAAGCAGTTATTGGCTCTATTTGAGCTGGGTCATTTGTTTTAGAGAGACTTAAAATAAAAAATAATCCAGGTGCTTGAGACAAAAAAAAAATTAAATTTCTTTGAAGGAAATTATCTTTCTGATTTGTGTCACTTTTGTATACGTCGACATGTTTCCTTAAGATAAGTAGAGCCGAAAATTTATTCTTTAGTCCAGGAATTAAAAGAATAGGTCCTAAAATCATTCATGTTAGCCTTGAATCTTAAGACCTGATATTTGAAATTTTTGTTGAGCTTTACCCGCAAAGTGGTAGCAAAAAACTGAATGTCTCATATTAGATTGGAATGAAGTCCTCAGAAAACAATTTAAAGTTCTTGCAGATTATTTCTGAGGGGAAAAAATAGAAGCTTTCAAGACGATGAGATGGAAGAGCGAGCATTGGCCAGCATGTTAACATTGAAGGGCTTAAGTTTGGGATGGGTTTTTGACAGTAGTAACAGTTTCATTACATGAGGATCTTTAATTAAAATGCAAGAACACTGCAGTAACTTTTACAAAAAAAGAAAATATTATATCACAAGACGATTTTTCTGAATTCATGGAATGTTTTCATCATTAAAACTCACTTTTTTTCCGGAACAGTACGAGCTAAACAAGTCCTCTTGTGTCTCCCTCTTTTGCCAAAACGAGAAAGATACTTTTTAACGAATTAAACTTGATTGCACACATACTTAATTTAAACTTGAAGCGCAATGAAGTGCATTTGAGGTACATTTCTCATTTTATATTATAAAATATAAACGGAAAGAAACATTCACTTAGTTACATATTTTGGTATAGTTCTAATAGATCTTGGATTTATTATAAAGAGCATTGTAAGCCATTATCATTTGACCAAGCAGGTTTAATATTTTATCAGTTAGATAAGAGGTATTCCGCACTAGAGTAGAAATCCTTGGTTAATTAAATAAAAAAAACTAGTTTTTTAACTGAAAGTAAGGAGCGACATTAAAACTTAAAACGAACAGAAATTACTCCGTATATGAAATGGGTTGTCCCCTCCGCAGTCCCACGCTCTTTACGCTAAAGTTTGACTCTTTGCCACAATTCTACTTTTTAAAACAACTAAAACTTTAGCGTAAAGAGCGTGGGACTGCGGAGTAATTTCTGTTCGTTTTAAGTTTTAATGTCGCTCCTTACTTTCAGTTAAAAAACTAGTTTTTTTTATTTAATTTCTGAACGTTTTTGAATAAATGCATGTTTGATTTTGGCTCTCCGCACATAAATTATTGAAATGAAATTAGTATATTAATTTTTTTTTGGCTAAATGGCTTTCTCTTAGTTTTGATCAGACGATTTTGAGAAATAAGGGGTGGGGAAGGAGGCCTAGCTGCCCTCCAATTTTTCGGTTACTTAAAAAGGCTACTATAACTTTTAATATTCAATGAACGTTTTTATTAGTAAAAAATATACGTAACTTAAGAATTAACTTACGTAACAAACTTTTATATTCTTATATTTTTATTATGTGTACGAGGGGGTTTGTACCCTCGTTAATACCTCGCTCTTTACACTAAATCGTAAGTTTTGTTCCAATTCTTTAAGAATGACCCCTGAATCAAATAGGCCGTTGAATAAATAGTTGAAATCACTAAAAATATTTTAGCATAAAGAGCGAGGTATTTATCTCCTCCTAAATACCTCGCTCTTTATACAAAAGTATTTTTAGAGCCCTTCATATGCGTAATAATCTCTGTTTGTTTTAAATTTCAATGCTATTCCTTACTTTCATTTGAAAAAACGTTTTCATGTTTATTTTTTCATTGTTTTTTTTTATAGTAATGCTAGAAAATCCTGCGCCCTTTTCATTGAATTTTTTTCAACCATGGCATATTTCTCCAAGGAAAGATCCTCCCACATAGCCCCCTCCCTCAACCCTACCCCCAAAACCAAAAAAATCCCCCTGAAAACGTCTGTACACTTCCCAATAACCATTATTATATGTAAACACTGGTTGAAGTTTGTAACTTGCAACCCCTCCCCCAGGGACTGTGGGGGAGTAAGTCATCCCCAAAAACATAGTTATTAAGATTTTCGACTATGCCAAACAAAATGGCTATCTCAAAATTTTGATCCGTTGACTTTGGGAAAAAAATGAGCGTGGGAGGGGGCCTCGATGCCCTCCAATTTTTTTGGTCACTTAAAAAGGGCACTAGAACTTTTCATTTCCGTTAGAATGAGCCCTCTTGCGACATTCTAGGACCACTTGGTCGATACGATGACCCCTGGGAAAAAAAAAAAAAAAACAAAAAAAAAAAAAAACAAACAAATAAACACGCACCCGTGATTTGTCTTCTGGCAAAAAATGCAAAATTCCACATTTTTGTAGATAGGAGCTTGAAACTTCTACAGTAGGGTTCTCTGATACGCTGAATCTGATCGTGTCATTTTCTTTAAGATCCTACGACTTTTAGGGGGTGTTTCCCCCTATTATCCTAAATAAGGCAAATTTTCTCAGGCTCGTAACTTTTGATGGCTAAGACTAAACTTGATGAAACATATATATTTAAAATCAGCATTAAAATGCGATTCTTTTGATGTAGCTATTTATATCAAAATTCAATTTTTTAGAGTTTTGGTTACTATTGAGCCGGATCGCTCCTTACTACAGTTCGTTACCACGAACTGTTTGATACGCTGGGTTTTTTGCTACCAAACAACTCATGGTTACTGTGAAATTTATTACTTTTCCTAAGATAGCATAAATAGTTTTTCAGTTGCCTTTAAAAAACCAACTAAGCCTAACACCCAAATAAATAATGTAGAACTTTACACGCTTTCAATGAAGTAGAGCTCCTAGAAACCAATAGGGTTATGTTATAGCAGGATTAACGTTTAGATATAAGCAGAGAATATTCAAGAAACCCCTGTGCTATTTTGGAGACTGATTCGGGTTGTCATCTCATTGCTATTGCTGCAAAAATCAATTAGTTTGGTTTGGGTTTGTATAAATTACTAGTAGAAAGAGTACTTTGAGGAGGTTCAAAACATCATCAGTTAGTGTCTTTAGTATAAAACTATTCAATTTATGCTCTGAAAAAAAAATAAGGAGTCATTATATAAACCACAATTAGACGGACGGTTTTTATTTGGCTGTGGGCACATTTTGAAAATAAATCGTGGTAACTAGAACAATAGTCTCGTGTAATTAGAACAATAGTCAAAATCATTTGTATGGTAATTACCAAACATTTTCATAAGTAAGGGGGTGTTGACCTAGGTGACAATACGCCGGACCCCGGTCAAAGCCAAGCTGGAAATTGTGGGAATTAAGAACTAGTGTAATGACTGTGCCTTTACGTTTTCTGCACATGACCCAATTATTTTCGGATGAAAGTGGTTATTGAAACGTCTTGACATTGTCTTAATTTCTAGGCGGGTCTCCAATAACAACTCAACTAAATATCCTAGAGCTTCTATAGGGATTAGTACCTTGACTTTGCTATTATTTTTGGTTCCTGTTGGGGCATTATATCTTATCTTATGTGTAAAATCTGGTCTACAACTACATTAATGTTCTTATATGTCCTTGCTTGATTAACTCTCTGTGAAGGAAGGGCTTAATTATCGAAATCTTCATCAACGAGATGTCATTTTTATTCTGATTTGCAGCTAGTATTTTCGTTGCACTTGTAAAGGGATATAGTCAAATGTGACCAACACAGCTAGAGCCAGTAAATAACAGTTGTTTGAACACCTCACAGACCCAACAACCAAAGGGTTAGCTGATGTCATTTCTTAAGTAGTAGCCCTTGAGGAGCTACAAAGGACGAGTCATATCCATGCTCCGTCTTCAAGATTTTAACATTGGAAGATACAGATATTTCAAGTATGTTGAACTTTTGCAAGAAGGTGGCATACAATCAAGACCTGCTAAAACCTGATTTCGTTACATAAACCCCAAATACCTATAACACTTTATTTACCAGTAGCTCGTGAATGCAGTTAAAATGCTCCCGAGGGGGCTATTTTAGCAACAGAACTAGAGATTTACATAGATACGTCTTAGTCCATCCCTCTTTCTTCTAGAATTCTTCGAAAAGGTAATGGTAGTCACTTTGATATAATCCTTAATAAAAAAAAACACTGCCCAAAAATTTCCGCAGAATAGATTTCTCGTGATTGATTTTTTGGCTCCTCTTCCCCCCAAAGAAAAGAATGTTTTCTACAGTTTCTTCTTTAATTGGCAAATGATAATAATACTAATAAGAATAATCATAATCATAACACTAACAATATTAATAATAATAATAGTAACAATAATGATATGAATTTTAATAATAACAACAATAATAATACTAGCAATAGTAATGATAATAATGATAATAATAATAATAACAAAATAATAATAATAATAACAATAACAATAACAATAAAAAAATTTGATAGAATTTTTAATAAAAAAAAGCATTGCGCAAAAATTTCCGCAGAAAAAATTCCTCGAGATTGCTTTTTTAGGCCCCCCTTCACTAAATTTCTTCCATAGTTTTATTTTGTTATATGTGGGTGTTCCATGTATTTGTCACACATCATTCTGAGAATGCCCCTCTCTTGCGGACGTTCTGGATCCGATTCTGCATTAGAATGGAATTAACTGTTTGTGAACAACGCAACAATAAAGAAGTCAACTGAACCCCAGCCCCTGTTTGAGGAAAAAACTGTCAAATAAAAATTGTCTCCAAAGATGCTTTTGCTTTCAGCAAATGAGCCCGGTAGCGCAGGAGAAAAAGAATCAAAGGGAGTATTTGAGTTGCAAATATGTTGCTTCTCAATTAAACCATATTTGGCTGTATAGAAAATATCAATCCTCATCGTTTTAGTGAGTTTTCGTCCTGCGGTGGCGCAGTCAGGTTGATCTCAGCTTAGTAATACGGGACTCAAAGTCCATACTCATTTGCAGCAACCCGCTTCAGGACCTGGAATTCTAGTGATAAGATTATGCAAAAGCATCGTCATAACAATTCAACCATCAAGAAGAAGATTTATTGAGCTCGTATTCTCATATAGTCTTAGGATGGAGCCCCTGGCACGCCTCCGAGTAGAGTTCCTTGTCGTATTTCATCAAAATATCAAGCAAGTGACTCTGGAGTAGAGTATAAATATAATCCGAAGTTAAAGGCTAAGTGTCAGTTTAGCAACAATGATTTACCCATTAGATTACAATATGGAAATTGGTACTTGTGTATTATTCAGAACACACTCAATAAGTGTAGTTAGGTTCTTTCGTGAAATAAACGACGATGTCAGGTTAGGTTATAAAGTCGTGTTGTGCCCATTGACGCACTGTTTTGTTGTGGGCAACAACCCCTTATCCTGGGAAAATATAATTGCCTCTTTTTCAGTCTTTGGGAAATATATATATATATATATATATATATATATATATATGTATATATATATATATATAGTATCTGTCATTCTTGGGGTTACTTTGATAATTTGAGAATTAGAAAGGTATGTACAATCAGTATGATAATCAAATTGTTATAGTTACTATCAGTAGGTATTATCATAGTCAGTGTAGGAATTACAAGTATTATCATTATATTTATATTATATATCTCAATTCCAGCCTCCTTCTTATTCACCTTAGTTTCCGCCAACAGCCTTGATCGTTATTGGCCAGTTCAAAATTGGCCATGGATATATCGAATTGAACAAGTATTCTTGAGCAATTGCAGTCAAATTATCTTGTTATTGCTTGAGAATACACGTTGATATTCGACAATTTCAGCGGTCCTCGCATGAACAGATTAGTGGCCTTGATATTCCTCAAGTGAAAACCATATAGTGACTAATGAACCTGATTCTTTTGGACTTCGGATCAAACATCAGGTATGTCCCTTGAATTAGTCGGATCATTATGTATGTTAATTGAATTAAGTTGATTTAGTAAAGAAAGATAGGTATCCTACACCCTATTTCATTTTAGTCCTTCCACCTCGGCCTCAATATATAAGAATCAAGATTGCTAACACTTCAAGAACAAGAGCTAAGAGCTCATATGGCACTTGTGACGGGACAAGAAGAGCTAAGAGCCAAGAGCTCATATGGTATGAGCTCTAACGAAATTCTAAGAATCAATAGATTGATTTAAAAGGAAAATCAGAGGCTTAATGCCGGTCAGGATTTAAAATAAGAGCTCTGAGTCACGATGTCTTCTAAATATCAATATTCATTAAGATCCGATCACCCACTCGTAGGTTATAAATACCTCATTTTTCTAATTTTTTCCCTCTATTTAACCCCCCAGATGGTTGAATATAGGAAAACGACTTTATCAAGTCAATTTGTGCAGCTCCCTGACACGCCTACCAATTTTCATCGTCCTAGCACGCCCAGAAGCACCGAACTCGCCAAATCACTGAACCCCTCCCCCCAACTCCCCCAAAAAGAGCGAATCCAGTACAGTTACGTCAATCACGTATAAAGGAAATTTGTTTATTCTATGCACCAAGCTTCATCCCGATTCCTCCACTCCAAGCGCTTTCCAAGATCTCCCCCTCCAACTCCCCTCAATGTCAACAGATCTCGTCGGGATTTGAAATAAGAGCTGTGAGACATGAGTCCCTTCTAAATATCAAATTTCATTAAGATCCGATCACCTATTCGTGAGATAAAGATACCCCAATTTTTCTAATTTTTACAAATTAACACCCACCACCCATCTCCTCCAAAGAGAACGGATCCGTTCCAATTATGTCAATCACGTATCTAGAACTTGTGCTTATTCTTCCCATCCAGTTTTATCCCGATCTCTCCACTCTCAGCGTTTTCCAAGATTTATGTTTCTCTCCTCCAACCCCCTATGTCCCCGGATCCAATTCGAGTCGAAAATGGAGCATCTGAGACATAATATCCTTCTATATATATCAAGTTTCATTAAGATCCGATCACCTATTTGTGAAATAAAGATACCCCAATTTTCACGTTTTCCAAGAATACTGGTTTCCCCCTCCAACTCCCCCGAATGTAACAGGATCTGGTCAGAATTTAAAATTAGAGCTTTAAAGCACAAGATCCTTCTAAATATCAAATTTCATTAACATCTGGTCACCCTTTCGTAAGTTACAAATACCTCATTTTTCCGAATTACCCCCCCCCCCCCCAACTCCACCAAAGAGAGCAAATCCGGTCCGGTTATGCCAGTCACGTATCTTAGACAGGTTTTTATTCTTTCCATCCAGTTTCATCCTTATCCCTCTGCTTTAAGTATTTTCTAAGATTTCCGGTCCAACCCCCCCCCCCCAACTGATCCCCCCCCCAATGACGCTGGCTCCAGTTGAGATTTAAAATAAGAGATCTGAGTTATGGGGCTCTTCTAAATAAGAAGTTTCATGAAGATTCGATCACTCCTTCGTAAGTTAAAAATAATTCATTTTTTCTATTTTTCCGAATTAACCGGCCCCCCACTCCCCCCAGATGGTCAAATTGGGAAAACGGCTATTTCTAATTTAATCTGGTCCGGTCCTGGATAAACCTGCCAAATTTGATCGTCCTAGCTTACCTGGGAGTGCCTAAAGTAGCAAAACCGGGACCGACAGACAGACCGACAGAATTTGCGATTGCTATATATCACTTGGTTAATACCAAGTGCCATAAAAATTGCATTAGAAGCAAATTAAAAGAATTAGTATCCTTCTTAGCATATTTAACATAGTCACCCACGGTTATTGACGTAGACGCAAAACGTTAGTTGGATCAGAGTCATAATAAGATCTTCAGTATACATTGTTGTGGGCCCTAACAGTGTGCTTGGGCCTGTGCTCTCAACACCTTTTCTCCCATTCTTGACACATTAACACATATTAAGCCTCTTTCGTGTCACTGAGCCCATATATGAGCTAGCAAATTCGTCAATCCCTACATGTTGGATTTTTCTAATCCCTAAAAACACAGCGTGATTATCCTTAGCACAAAAACATTTATTTCAGAATAAAACCTAATTTTCATAAGAATACTGTTTGAATTTTTTTTTAGCTAGCTGATTACACATCTGACGCTAACGTTCGAGATCAAGACTTCGGGTGTTTGCCACTTCGAAGACACGGGCATATTGCATAATTTTAAATCACTATCCTTTAGGGATTATTTAAGTTAGGCTACTCCTACTTATTAAATGTTGCTAAGTTTAAAATTGTGGTACGACTGTCCTGAGTCGAGATTCACCAAGTGCAGATTAATAACAGGGTATATGAATTCCACCCAAATCAATATAAAAAAGATTTCTTTGACTCCTGACTAGACACCTGATGCAAAAACTGAATTAAAACAGTCCATAATCAAAATACATTAAATAATTTTGCTAAGTGGTATTCATGTCACTCTTTACTCAAGCCTGTAGTCATTAAAAGGATGATCAATCTGCATATCGGGCATACCAAAGTTCAACATTTAAGCATACACCCCCTCTAACATCACCCCGACGAAGCTTTTGACAAATGGAAATCCAGATGGCTTCCAGTTTCAACATATGACTAATCAGATAGAATAAGTATAAAATGTTCTAGAAATAGTATTAAAAGTTCGCTCAGCTTGTAGATTACTCGTCTGATGCTTTTATCATGTTTACAGCATTTTACTGCAACAAGTAAAGAATAAAACACAACCCATAGGAATCAAATGCTTAGAAACATGTTTCAAAAAAAAGGTCAGAAAAGTTTTTTGTGTAGGTTAATATTAATAGTAAATTTTATTGCGAAAATATATTTTCTCAATTCTTGAAAATGAGCGACCCGGCTCAATAGTAGCCGAAACTCTAAAAAATGGAATTTCGATACCAATAGTTACATCAAAAGAATCGCATTTTAATGTTGATTTTAAACATATAAGTTTCATCAAGTTTAGTAATACCAATCCAAAGTTACGAACCCGGAAAAATTTGCCTTATTTTAGAAAATAGGGGAAAACACCTCTTAAAAATCATAGAATCTTAACAAAATCACACCATCAGATTCAGTGTAGCAGAGTGCGGAGAGCCAAAATAAAAACATGCATTAATTCAAAAACGTTCAGAAATTTAATAAATAAACAAGTTTTTTAACTACAAGTAAGGAGCGACATTAAAACATGAAATGAACAGAAATTATTCCGTGTATGAAAGGGGCTGTTCCCTCCTAAACGCTCCACCCTTTACGTCAAAGTTTTTTACTGTTTTAAAAAGTGGAGTTGACAGAAAGAGTCAAACTTTAGCGTAAAGAGCGGGGCGTTGAGGAGGGAACATCCCCTTTCATATACGGAGTGATTTCTGTTCGTTTTAAGGTTTAATGCCGCTCCTTACTTTCAGATATTTTTTTTTATTTAATTCCCCTCGAAACTGGCGGCAAATTAAAACGAATATTGTATAATTAGATCCATAAGGGTAGAAAACCTTTTGCCTCAGATTTCTATGGAAAATCCCTTCTTTTTTAAGCAGTGATGCGTCTCTTTTTCTCGCTTGATCTAGCATGCTACCGCAAGATCTAAGAAAGATGTTCAATACCTCATTTAAGCACTAACTTCATCATATCCCCATTCATTTATGTAAAAATGTTTTTATAGCGGTATCCTACCGTCAGAAGGCACCATAAATGACACTATTTGTTACCATTTCCAGATTTGGATGGCTAGGAGCCAAAGAAAGGGTACTATATAATCTCTAATTTCAAAAATTTGAACAATTTTCTCTTTTTTATTGTCACAGTTCTTGCGCTTTTAATACATAACATCTAAAAAACGTGTTTTGAAAAATACTGCATGGGGAAAACAAATTCGCTTAAATTTGATTCAGGAACAACAACAGTTACTTCTGTTTAATTTCAAAGTAAAAATAAATTATGAAAACAGTTTTTTAGAAACTTCAAGAAAGAGCTCGAAACGAAAGTGATATTTTCTATATAACTGCAAAATGACTTACAAAAGCCTTTACAAATATCTCTATCCTACAGAATTTTCGAATTATAACTGTTATTCTCACTCATTTCCCAAGTTCACTTTAGTTTCCAGGGTTGACTCTTTTAGCTTCTCATTCAATATCAATCATTTCCACATCTTCAGAAAGCAAATAATTCTCTACACCTTTGTGAGCTGATGTAGATAAAACTTGTTCACTTGCTGCAGTTGATTTTTTTTTTATAGTAAAACCTATTTAATTAAAAATATTGTTTTAATATTTCTTGAATGGCAAAATAAACCACTTTTTAAATTACAACTCAAGGAATATGACGACATTTTAGAGAATACTGTAACGAAGTCAGTCAAATAGCAGACCATATCCCACCAAAGGAACTTTATACATGCCAAGTGTGTTAAATCATCCTGTATGTTAATGTGCAATTTCAGTGAAAAAATGCACTTCTTCTAAGTATTATCGTTTATTTACTAACGAAAGGCATATATATTGATCTCTCAAATGAGTCCTCTCCCAACATTCTACGGTAACTGGCCGGGTACCATCACCCTGATGACAAAACCGGGAGAAACATTAGTACTCTCTACGGGAAAGGATGATTTTCCTTGTTGCTCAAAATAGGAAACTGCAATTCTGCCATGTGGTATTTTCGGCTGTGGTGATTCCAGCAACGCAATTTTCACTTCAATCTGACACCACGTTCAACGGGTTTCAAGCTAACTTTCGAACTTCCCATAAATTTGTTTTCGCAATAAACTTTTGACATTAAGGTCACTGGGAATAACTTTATCATTCATAAATCAGCCGCAAATGGCGATTCTTCCTCGCTGATCGTGTTTTCTTCAAAACGCGTTGTAAAATTTTCGTTTATTATGGACTAGAGTTTGTTTTTTACTGGGTTGATTCTGACGCTGCAACCACGATTATCCTGATGATAACGATCTAAGCCTTGGATTTAGCAAATTACGAACAAACCGATCAGAAACATTTCTTTCCAGGCCCTTTAATCCTCCCAGAAAAATGTGTCATAGCCAAGTGTCAAAAGTTTCGAGCCAATCACATAGCCTAGATCATACAACCCCCTTCCTCTCCAACAGTTTTCAACTATAAGATCCAGTTATGACAATTGTCAATTGTCATAATTCCATGCATTATTCCATGGTCATATGGGGTTAGGGGTCCCATGAGTCCTAGGGGTTAGGTTATCACAAAAAGCACAGCTATTAACCTTTGGACTGTTTGGAAAGAAATAATTATTTACAAATTGTGATTGCATGTCTTTGGTGTTTACGGTGGTCAGTGCCAAAAAAACGGACAGGGAGGATACTTACATATCCCTTTGACCCTTAAATCAGACACTAGAACATTCAATTTCTAATCGAATTAGACCCCTCCATATTCTCTGTGACCATCGTTTCCATAGTCAGTGGCTGGAGAAAGAGAAAGCCAATACATGACAACAAATAAACGAATCAAATACTGAAAGACATGACTCTTTACTATCGTCAACACTAGGGGTTTTACTTCTGATATTTTAGAATGAAACATACTTCAACATCATTTTTTAGGTTCTAAGTTTATTCTCGAAATCTAAAGTTATTATTTTCAACAAAATAAAGCTTTTATTCGAATAAAATTTGCTACAAGTCAATAAAGTTAGTTCAATTGAATACCTGTTTTATTCTTGTAGAAGTTTTCAGCCATAAAGTCGGAACGATAAGGCAAGAAGTCATTATTTCTATTCAACAAGATTTTTTTCATTTTAACAAAAGAAATTCAAAACTCTTAACAACCAATTCCACTTTCA
The DNA here is from genome assembly GCF_032884065.1 of Artemia franciscana. NCBI lineage: Eukaryota > Metazoa > Arthropoda > Branchiopoda > Anostraca > Artemiidae > Artemia > Artemia franciscana. The sequence goes on from NC_088873.1 coordinate 29,310,473, forward strand.
AGAGATAGGCTATTATTGAACTCCTAATTTTTCTCAGTAGTTTTCATGCACAAACTTTAGCAAGTTTTTATACTTCCCCCTTTTATCTTTATTTTCTAGGTGGAAAAATAATCTTCTGAAAGGACGTTCCCATTAATCATTAGTTTATTGATCTTCTTAGATGAAGAATAGCGATGATGCATTGCAGGTTTCTATTTCTTTTTTTCTGCCTTAACATTGACCAAGTGCTTTGATTTTTCTGCCCATAAAAGCATCATAACTTTGGTTAACTAATTCATGTATTGTCATGAATTGTTGAAACATAAGGTAAACAGGTAAACTAGAATGAGCTAAAGTTTTAGCCCAAAAATATTGGGTATATAAAACCAGTGCCATCATCCAAGTGTTTAGGTTTTATCTAGTAGTATTTGTATGACAGGCAAATGATTAGGGTTAGACTATTAATTACCTGTTAGACTGTTAATTTTTTACATCAATTTCGCTCTGTTAGGTCATAACTACCGTGCAATTTGACCCAATTCCGCGGCTGAGATTGGACCCAAGCAGACAAAAAAAAAAAAAAAAAAATCAGCGCAATAGCATTGGCCTAATATATAGGGATGTGTCTCATTACATAGAGCAGATCGTAGTAAAGACTTTGGTGGAAGATTCGATCTATTTCAATTAAAAGTTTTAGCTTCTTTTTTAAGATACAAGGCTAATTGAAGAATAAACTGACACCCCTTCAAGGTCCAATTTCCCCCGAAAACCCTCTAAGGGAATGGATAAATCTTCTAGAAAGTCATTTTAATATCGATGCCAATTGAAGGATGCGCTGACATCCCTTCAACGTCCAATTTCCCCCGAGAACCCCCTAAGGGAATGGAAAAATCTTCTAGAAAGTCATTTTAATATCAACGACCGAAAAGGCTGAAAATGGGCCACCCTGTGTGCCATAATATATGTAGTTTCTGGGGCCCAAAATTATGCAAACAGCCCTTAGAAACATAGAAGCCTTTAAGACGCATCTTAATTCTGATAAAAAGGTGGACATATTACATCTTTTTAAAGTCAGTGCCATGCAAGGGTCTTAAAAATGCATAATTGAAGGCCCTTAAGTGAATATTATTCTATGTACAATTTCCCATGTTTATCTATACGTAAGATCCGTTCTCAACTTTCATTGAAAACAGTGCACAACTTCTGTCTCTTAACCCTTTGTGTCAACTATAGGACGCTCTGTTATGTGAATCCTTTTTGTAGAAAAGTATATTCCTTTATTCTCTCAGCCCTTCTTTCGTCAGCAATGCACGACCTTCGTTTTCGACATTCCTTTGTCAACAGTGACTAGGCTAGACTTCTGACCCCTTTTGGCAAGCAGGAAATATGATTGGTCTCCAGCCCCTTTGATAAACAATGGGTAGGATCTGTCTCCCACTGTTTTGGTCAGTTATGTGCTTACCATCTGTCTCCGATACTTTCCTTGAATCGTGGGCACGTTTTTTCTCCAAACCACTTTGGTCAGCCATGTCTTGGTTTCAAATCGATTCACCTTGCAAATCTAGTCCTCTTTGGTCATCAGTACGTTCATTCTTTGCTCAACCCCCTTTGGTTAGTACTGTGCGCATGCTCCGTGCCTGACCTCATTTAAAAACCAGGGCGTACACTCTTTCACCGACCCCACTTAGTCAACGGCACGCACAATTCGAGAGTAAACCTCTTTAATTAATGTTGCTTAGGCCCCGTCTCTAGCCACTTTTGGTGAACAGTGTGTACCTTTTTCCTTCATTGTGCAATGGTATATGATTTGTTAGTTCTGTCTTCACCCCCTTTGGTCAACTACATGTCTGATCCATCAGCCCCTCAGATCAATTGCGAACGTTCTGTTTACTCTTTTGGCCAGCAATAAGTAAGCTCAGTCTCTGACTCTCTCTGACCAAGATTGCCTACGACTCGTCTCCGAGCCATTTTCTTTAAAATCGCAATATGGATGTCTTAAATCAAAATAAATATGATGTATATTTCATAAAAAAGGTTATCTTATTATTTTAATTCAGGAAGAAACAATGCATAAACAAAATTAGACGTTTTATCAATGGTTCTGAATTCCTCCGAAATTGGTTTATACTATTGCTCAGCTTCCTGATTACAAATTATGAGAGTAATAGATATAGGTTTAAAAAATCGATGTCCAAATCAAACGCAAATTCAAAATACAATATACGAACCAATATCCTGAATGTTTGACTTATTGATATCCTGAATCACACCTAATTGATACCAAGTTCATGCAGGGATTTGAACATGCATGATCAGAGGGTCCTAAATAGGTTCAGTCAATATCGATAGGATAGTTGTTTTTTAACGTTGCAACATTCTAAGTTGTAATTTTCATATTCTTTCATCGAATTATCGAGACTATTATGGCCTCAGTAAAAGCAATGTTCCCAGAACCAGTGCGGGACAGGTACTAACACATCTTCTCAAGGTTATTCGAAGCACTTAAGCCCCTGGGACTTAAGTCCTAAGCACTAAGTCCCTGGGACATCCCGTTGAACGGAGACTTTTTTCAATCCTATGCCCATCTTGGTCATAAACATGGTTTCCCAAAATTATGGAGTTGTGATTTCGTCTGATTGTATACTACTGAAAATGTGCTAATTTGAGCGTGATAGCGATAGTGTAAAAACTGCCTATTTTACCTACCTAAGACCGCAAAGCAAACAAACTGTGCCTGTTTGGGGCCATCTGTCCAAAAAAGAGCTGCTTACGCGAGAAAACTAAGGTTTATTAAGGAAAGCGGAGAAACAATAATAACTAAAAGTAGAGGAGTAGAACATGCCCAAACACTGGAAAATCTGAGGCTTGAACCATTACCAGATAGGCATTACCTACCTTTCGGAAAAAATAATGATGTCTCTTTAATGTCTTTAGAAAAATGTTGTTTGCCTCATCTCAGTACCCCTACAACTTACCACAACAATGGTGAAGTAAATGCCCCGGAACCAGGTCAAACTTGAAATTAGACCCCGTAAATTTCAAACAAATCGGTATCGAATCTCGTTCGTCGCCGATTTTGTGGAAGCGAGTAGACAATTCTTAGTGATCTAATACATGCGTTTGTATTGTTTATATTTTTTTTAAGACTGAAAAAATTAGCCTTATGCTAGAGCGTATGTTTAAATAAACCAAGTCCAATTCTGTAAGTTCCTGTAGCTGGCTAACATTAACTGCTATTGTAAACAAAAAAACTGATTAAATAACATTACAACTATATGCAAATTTTTATCAAACTTTAGACTAGCAGAAATTATTTTGCATGACAAAATGAAACCTAAAAAGAAAAAAAGGATTATCCAAGTCGAACTTAAAACATACAGAAACTGCCACAAATAAGGTAGGTGTTACAACCTCTAATGCTCACTCAAAAAAGCCAATACCATTAGCAGATTATTAAAGACTAAATGAATTTTTCATACGTATATCGTTTCTTCACTGAAACGTTAAAAGATTAAATACTAGTTAAACATCCAGTAATTCTTGTTTACGATGTGAGTAAATTTGTAACAATTAATTTAGATTTATTAGTGTAAAATATAATGTGTTTCTTTTATGCTGTTTTCTTTCACATTCCTCCCTAGAGAAAATCAACTGGCTAAATTGAGAGTTCATTTAGAATTTTTTATATACTTTTCCGTAAAGTGTGAATTATGCTTTAGCTTTTTGGCCGGCTAAGATGTAGAAACATCACAATTGTTTGAAGTAAAAATATCCCGACATTCGTAATATTTAATCTATTTTTGATCTTTTAAAGATGCCTCATCGTCTTTTATTTTTAAATACATTCCTTTCAAATGCTTATGAATAATCAGCTAAAGAAAACTTTCAACTGAATTTAGTTTTACGACAGCAGATAAAAACAAATTGCACAAATAAATGATTGAAATTTTTTGCCTGTTGCTAGGAGATTAAGAAAGCCTTTTACGGTCATCTGGGGAATGAACCTGGTAGAAATATGGTAACAAAGATCAAATAGATGTATCTTAAGAGAAATCAACCAAGGATAAATGATCCCAGAGCGGCAGTCCCTGGACCTTATGTGGACGAAGCACTAGTTTCCCAGGATATTCATTCCCTATTTGAAAGGGAATTAGTATATTAAGGAGAGCTTGATGACAAAATGAGACAGATATCATGTTATCAAATCTACTTTTAAAGCTAGTTGGGATCAGAAAATATGTCACAAGGATTATTTTTCACAAGAAAATATGTTTGGTGAATTGAATGGAAAGGCTCTTTCTTTAATCATAATATGAAAAAATATGAAAATATGAAAAAATAGGGAAATATGGTTTTAAAAAAATGAAAGCTAGTGATTCACAATTGGATATACTCAATACTATATAGTGTTGCATGGCAATGTGAGAAAATAAAAATTACACATTTGAAAAATACAGTATATCACCAGTGTTTCTGATAAATTTCTTTAATTTAAGTTTTGATGCTCAAGCTTTAATTTTTTGTTAAAATAGCAAAAAACTAAACAATTTGTGTTTATAAATGGGTTTGTTTGCATTAAAACCAATTAACATAAAATTTCCCATGAAAAGTAAATAGCAGAATTAGAGCCTTTAACGAGCGAAATTCACTATATAACGGCATGGACAATTATAGGTTGCATGTTCAAGAGTCGATAAACCTGATAATATATTTATATGCACTGACAATGGGACAGCCAAGAATGTTGTATATTCGCAAGTTTTACGTAGTTAGAAATATATATATGTATATCTATCTATATTCACAGGTGGGACACAGGGACACAACTACAATGGTGCGTAACTAATATGGAGCGTAACGAATTACGCGCGCGGGGGGGCTTGGGGGGCGCGAAGCGCCCCCACCAACTAGATGTTGGGGTGGCGCGAAGCGCCACCCCAACACCTAGTTTAGAATAAAACTGTCTAATGAGAAAATTTTACCATGCAACAGGAATAATCTTAAATAGGTTGAAGTTAAAAGCAAAAATTTATATAGAAAACAATATTCCTTGAATTTTAAAAAAGAACTGGAAACGTTAGTTAAGGCGGGGGGGGGCTAAATGGCTGCAAGTGGAATTGGAAAATGTACCATTTGAATCACCATTGTAGACGTGCCACAAAAGATTCAACAAAGAAGGCCAAAATAGAGGATAATGCAAATTCTAAGATAACCAATCGATTTTCCATGGTCTAAAACTTCAACCAGAGGCTCTTAGCCCTCTATCCTTAAAAACAAAAAAAAACTCATTTTTTTTGTATGAGTATGAATCTTCTTATGCATTTCTTAGTTCTTATTTTTGTCACGGCTAGCACGCTATCAGAGAGTAATAATAGCTAATAACAATAACAGTAGTGTGGGCTTAGATTTCGATGGAATACTACATTTTCCAGTAGTTCACACGACAAAATCTTTCACATTTCAACACTTCAGACAACAAAATTTTTCATTTTCCAATACTTCACACGATATCAGCTAAAGGTAGGGATAGGTCCTCACGATAATGACAATAGAAGGCTATCAGTTCCAAGCAAAATTCTCGTTTTGTAGCATCTTATTAAGAAAACAAAGTTTTATCGAACCGTTTAAAAAGGTCATACAGAGGCCGTACCCAATCAAACACCGCTAATTTAATGGAGTAATGAGGAGTGAATTTGTCTAAGGAAAACCATAGCCACTAATCTTTATTACTTTAATGATTTAAGATGTCAAAGAAGTTCAACGGCGATTCCCTAAAGACACAGGTATTATTAGTTTTCATCGATTTGCAGGTGCTTGTTATGTTTCGAACTTACGACCGAGATCTGAGGACGGCTGGTACCTCACTACTACCTGAATGGGAAGGCGTTATCGCTGTAGCATCAATGCGGGACGAATAGAGAGGCTTTGTCGACACCGTACGTGCCACCGATGGCTCTGGAGAAGATAAGGTCTAATGTAAAGTTACGTAATTAGGGATATTTTCTAAGAGATACAGGTGCCTGTTACGTAATTGTGGATCTTTTCTAAGAGATACAGTTTGTTGTTACCTAATAAGGGCTTGTTTACTTTTGTTTGTTACGTAATAGGGGTTTGTTTACTCAAGAAAATGGATGCAGGCGATTGTTACATAAAACAGATTGTTTTCTTGTGTTGAGGGATGATACAATTTCGTGTGACTTGATAGATTTATCGTGGGAGAACGTAAAATTACGTGACGTAGTTGATTTATGTAATCTCACGTGACATGCTGGACTTCAGGGGCCCGTGAGGAATCCCCGCTTATAACTGAGCATAGCCTACACGCAGGTATTACGTAATGATGGCGCATACATGGTTGTTACGTAATGAAGGCACACATGTGGGTGCTACGTAATGACGGGGCACATGTTGTATGCTAAGTAATGACGGCGAATTCGTGGGTGTTTTGTAATGGATGCACACAAGTGAGATGTTACGTAATGACGGCATATGGGTGTGATGTTACGTAATGGTGGAGCAGACATGAGATGTTACTTAATGACGTCACACACGTAGGAAGCTACGTAATGGCAGCACAAACGTGGGTGTTACGTAATGACGGTGCACACGTGGGTGTTATATAATTTTTTAAGATATTTTTCTTCAGGATGTAATTTTTTTTCAAGGCGTTTTTTTCTTTCGAGGTGTTTTTTTGTTCAGGATTTCATTTTTCCTTCAAGGCTTTTTTTTCGAGATGTCATTTTCTTTCAAGGCTGTTTTTTCCTCCGGGGATCTTTATATTCAAAATGTTTTTGTCCACATTAGGATTCGAAAGAAATTTTCCCTCAACGAAATGGAGCGCTAGATAGCTGGACTATGAAAGCCTATCTAATATTTTTATTCGGGGAATACTTTCTACGTGATAACGTATTCCACGCAGGTAAAACTCCCTGTCGGCTTTCTAGAACGATCAAATGGAGTGCATTTTCACAACCCTTTCCATATGAGAGCACGGAAGCATCCCGAAGCTACTGCTTTTTGAACTATTAGATGCACCGGCCTGTTGAATTCTATTAATTTAAATCTTAATATTAGCAGAATCACATTTTGAATGAGCCGTAAGTATTACGCTTTGTGCAGCAGAAACCTTATTACTTGCATCAGTAGTAACAAGAAAAATTGTCAACTTCAAAATACGATAGAGGTAAATTTAAGCCATATTAAGAAATATTTCTGAGAAGTCATAATTAAAATGTATCCTTTTGATTGCTCGTTTATTTGCAAACGAAGAATATTGAGACAAATTTTTGCATTCAGTTATTTCTTCAGAGGTCTTAATGAAAATGACACGTTTCTTTAATCCAAGACTATGCATTTTCATGCCACCGTAACAATATGTGGCTGGCCCACTATAACTAGTGATTCCAGGGGGAGGACTGAAATTAGAGGTAAATTTAACCCATATTTAGAGATAATTCGAGATCTTTTAATAGGAACACCCAAAGGGGTGACTTATTAGGGGTAAATTCAAAGTGTGGGGGAAAGACATGTGACTTAATTCTAGGGGCATGGTTGTTAAAAGAGGTAATTTTAAGCCATATTAAGAGATATTTCTGAGAGGTTTTAATGAAAATAACTCGTTTCTTTGAGCCAAAACTACCCATTCCTGGTTGAAAAGCACACATTTTAAAAATATTTTCTTCGTATTTTGCATCATCCCGTTAGAGGTAAATTTAAGCCACAATAAAAAATATTTTTGAGAGCTTTTAATGGGAATTCCCAAGGGGTGACTTATTGGAGATAAATTTAAGCTATATTAAGAGATACTTCTGATAGTTTTTAATGAACATTCCTCGTGTCTTTTGGTCAAGACTGGCCATTTCTGCTCGACAAGCACATATTTTAAAAATATATTTTCTTTGTACTTTGCACAACCCCGTTAGAGGTAAATTTAAGGCATATTAAGAGATATTTCTAAGAGGTCTCTATGAAAATGCATCGTTTATATTGCTTTATTAGACGCAAACAAAGAAAAAAAGACACATTTTTGCATTCGGCTATTTCTGAGAGGTTTAAATGAAAATGCATCGTTTCCATTGCCCTATTAACGCAAACGAAGAAAAAAGTGACATACTTTTGTATTCAGTTATTTCTGAGAGGTTTTAATGAAAATACCACGTTTCTTTAAGCCCAGACTATTCAGATTTTTGCCACCGGGACAAAATGTGACTGACCCATTCTAGAAAGCAATTACAGAAGCAGGGTTTTTATTATAGGTAAATTTAACCCATGTTAAGAGATATTTTGAAAGCTTCTCATAGGAGCGCCCAAGAGGTGACTAATTGAAGTTAAATGCAAGGGGCATAAGACACGTGACTTAATTCCAGGGAGATGGTTGTTATGAAAGGGAAATTTAAGCCATATTAAGACACATTTCTGAGAGGTTTTTATGAAAATGCCTCGATTCTTCGAGCCAAGACTTGCCGTTCCTGGTTGACAACAATTACAAGCGAGGATTCCCCACGGGCACCTGAAGTCGAGCATTTTACGCGAAATTGCTTGATTCCCAATAAATCTACCAAGTCATGTAAGATTACGCCACTTCAAACAAATCTGTCAAGTCACACAAGATTACTGCACCCCTCAACATAAGTAAACAATCCCTATTACGTAACAAACACATGCATCCATTTGCATTAGTAAGCAAACTTCTATTACATAACAACCAAAAGTAAACAAACCATTATTACACAACAACCACCTCCACCTCTTTGAAAACATCCCCTATTACGTAACAGACAACTGCATCTCTTGGAAAGCAAACCCTATTAGGTAACAACCAAAGAAATCCTGAATAAAACCAAACTTATTACGTAACAAACACCTGCATCTCTTTGAAAAATCCCCCTAATTCGTAATAGACACCTGTATCTTTTAGAAAACACCACCTATTACGTAACATGAAAATTCTAATAGCACCTTTGTCTTGAGAGATCGCTGCTAAGTTTCTGTGTCATCTTAAATCATTGCAGGACGAAAAGAGTAGTGGCTATGGGCCTGCTTAAACGAATTGACCCATCACTACTTACTAGCATGGATTTTTCAGATTTCTTTTTTCTTTATTAAATCATAATTTATGTGACGAGTAAAGTCGCTACGATATCTTGGCTTCCACATTGATTCTAATCTTTCGTGGAAGCGTCATAGCGACATTATTTCCAAAAAAAATGCACGTGGAGTAGGAATACTCTGGAGACTGAAGCATACTATGCCGGAACGTGCTCGTCGCACGATATATATTGCAATAATCTACCCGTATATATTTTATGGATATGCAGCGTGGAGAAGCAACTTTTATGTTAATTACAAGTTTGTGCAATTGTGTAAAAAATGTGAAAGACACCAGTCTCTAAAGCTACTCAATGTTGGACTGATAAGGGACTATCAAGCGGCAATCTTTGTGCATAATCTATTCCTAGAATCTCCTAAAGACTTTTAGCGTTTCAGAAGTTCTACTTATGATCATGATACAAGATCATGTGATAACTTGGCTGTGGAGATTAATAACAGCGTGAGATGTGGTGTTAATTTGAAGTATCTCAGCGCTTCTGTATGGAATATGTTTCCTGTGACTATTAGGGTGGATGAGTACCCCCACATTTGAAAATAAATTAAAAGAGTATTTGATGGTGATCTTTTTTGTTTGAGGATTGGATAGGGGGATATGAGTGGGCTATATGGATGGGGAGAAAAGGGGTGAGGGGTTGGGGTGGATGTAGTTGTGTTTGAATGGTAGTTGCTACCCTTGGGGTGTTTGGGTGAAGGTGATGTTCTTATTAAGGCAGGACGGGCTCTCAACAAATCTTCCTATACCTTCCATGTTAAACATTTGGAGTTTGCCTGACGTTCCTGAATTAATGTTTTCGGCGGTTTTAATTTTAACACATATAAAAAAATATGTTGAATATTTTGGTCTAATCAAATCTTAAAGGTGACAATAATTTTTTTTATAAATCCAAAATAATTATAAAACCTGTTTCGGGTTTGCATTCTAGATTGCTACGCTTGACACTTGATGTGGGGTATCGAAAAATAGAGCGACAAAAAAAATTCTATTCAACAATCAGAAACTTATTTCAATAATATATATTTGCTGCAGTCCCTTCAAGTACTTTACATATTTGTGTTCCGAAGTCAAAAATTCCCCTCAAAAGACTAGATGCAGCTGTAATCGGAGCGCGTGACAATGCATAAATTAGACCAAGGGACTAACTACTCAGATTGTTCGCGAGCGATTCAGTGAAATATTAGTTAGTTGTAACCAGTTTAAATAGAGTTTGGAGAATAAGTAGCGTGCAGATACAAAACTGCCAGTTAATAATTATATAAAAAAATTACATTGCATAAATAATTACAAGAAGAATTGCTAAGGATAACCTGCACCTAATCTTAATTTTGAGTGAGATACCCCTTAAGTTCAACCTTCTCAGGATTGTTTTGTTGAAGCGACGAAGAAAACTGATAACTTTGTCTTTGACCAAGTTGCCACCTCTGAAATAGTATGGACTAGGGAGTAAATTGCTTGGACTTCTGCTAGGCCTACATCTATTAAATCAGGATACTTCTAGGAATTTTGCGTAGGCGCTGCGCGTTAGCAAAAATTAGTTTTTTCCCTTAGCATAGTGATTTAAATTTGTTATAGTTTATTTTTTTATTTATTATGCTAAATAAATTCAAAGTCAAAGACTTGATTGATCGTTTTTTAGCTTACACATCATTGTTTAAGACCAACTATAGCCAGAATTGTCATTGCAGAGCTATGATAAGATTATTTACTGTATTCATAAAATATTTTCTGCTCTAATATGTAATTTATTATATTAGAAAAAATCAGATATCAATCCTGAGAAATAAAGTGACTCCATATTTTAAGACAGATTCTTTAGCCACATTTCCGTGCTTGAGAACATTTGTAACCACCATTTTAACAAATGGATGTTTTCGATGACAATTTTTTAGATAATTCAGAGCTATAATAAACCGTTATTAGCAATCGCAAGGTATATTCTGCTCTCATATATTTTATTAAATTATTTAAAAAAATTAAGTCTCAATCTGAGAAATAAGATAAATCCATATAAAAATTCCCATTCTTTAGTTGGATTCCAAGTTTAAGCACATTTCTAGCCATCATTTTAGCAAATCCAAGATATTGATGACAGGTTTTCAGAATTTTGAGTTTATATTTATGCCATATTAGGGTAATTTTGGCTCAGTCACAATGCATACTCTGTTATTAACTGCAACTTACTACATTGAATAGACTTGACACTTTTTTGCTCACTAACCTAGCTTTCAGACAACCCATAATGAAATTCAGCAAGCCAAAGCAATAAGAAACCGTAAATTGTTCTCACGAGATATGCTTTCTTTCTTTTTGTAATTTAATAGCCAACACACATTCAATTCTATTTATCCTTTCATTACTTTACGTTACATTGTATTTCGTGAGAATACACTCGGTCCAATTTTTATCTTGCCAGAGTTATGTAAGATATACCACACAGTATTTTCTCACAATTCAAATTTAACTACATATTTAAGAGTTCGTATTGGAGATACATGCAAAAATGTATTTTTTCATTTTTCCAAAAGCAAAAAATTAAGCCCTTTCTTCAAGCCATAACGAGTTCTTCAAATTTATTAAGGAAAACTGATATGATATTGTTTTTGTACTATGACATTGAACTATACTATTTGTATCTTTTACCAAGTTACCAAGTTATAGTTCTTTTTACCAATTTTTTTTTTTACTAATTAATTTCTAACAAAATATTTTTTCTCGGTTACTAATATCTAAGGCAATGTATTTTATTGCTCGCTGAAACTCAAAAATAATAATTTGAACTCAAAAGAATCTCTGGATGTAGTTCAACATTCCCCTTCTGACACCTCTGAAAATTTTCATCACAATAAGTCCTTCCAATTCACAGATATAAAACATGTATTTTTTCTAATTCTTCTATCCCTTCTTGTTCAGGGTGAATAAAAAACCCATTTTTCTAATCAAAATATGTTAAACTACATATTAAACGATCTTATTCTATCATTCATACGGAGAGTTAATTTGAAATTCAGGTTTTTCGACCAAAAAGGATTGTGAGCGCCAGGAATATCAATATTTAATGTCAAATAATAAAAATATAGGTCAAGCGCGAGTTCAATGACATTCTGAATGTTTTTCACACTTTAGAAACTGTGAAAAGATTTCAAAAAGATTAAACCTCCCATATCAAGATCCCTCCCTGCACTAGCGGAAGGGTTAAAATACAAAGGAAATACTTCACTCTTTATTTAGTCAACAATATAATGTTGACTCTGATCTCAGCCTATTGTGCCTTGTACATGGTGTTATATTTTTAGTTTTCTGGTAATTGAATGGATGATGCCTTTTTTGTAAATTTCTTGGTTAAAAAATGTGTATTTTTGTCCCACTTTATTCCTTTATATTGAACAGATATGGGATACATTTTTGATAAATCTTTGAGTGATTTCTATGCCCACATATATACACCATATTGTCAGAACACGTTATAGAACTTTTTACTCGTTTAATGTGGGCTATTTCACATAATTCCCGATCCTATTTCGTTTTCTTCCATAGTCTATTTGACACCAAAACAGATTAATGTTTTTTTCTTGAAACGAGGAATTGATACTAACCGTATCATTGAAGGAAAATGATGAAGAACTGAAAAGAAAAAAATGAAACGAAATAGCATAACTAAATAGGCCTCACATTTACCTCAAAGTGATATTGCTTTATAACCTAATTATTAGAGGAAAGAAGGCCATACAAAAAGTAGAAATGTGAAAGAACGTGCCCAAACTTTCGGACAGGAGAAAAGATTTATTTTCTTTCCCCTACTTGTTTATTATTTTCCTCATAAAACAGCGTTTCAACAAAAGTTAGCTTTACCAAATTTTTTCAACAGTTTGTCATGTTACAAATATAGCATACTTTTCATGAGCTTGCGAATATTAAGTCAAAAATAAGGTTTTTCAAATGACATTAACAGCAAAATTAAAACCAGAAATTATTCTATATATAAAGGGGACTGTACCTACTTGTGCTTGAGACGAAACACGGGCCGGATCTGCCCAACTCGGTGCCGACTTACTCAGCTATTGACTTACTCAGTACAAAATAAGCCAAGTTCAGATTCGGTAATATAACGAACAGAGTCGGGTCTCCTTCAAAAATGAGCCAAGTCCAAGTTTTGGACTGATTTAGTGATACCAGGTATGTGCTGACTCATCGCAAGAAAAAGCGATACCCTCGCTCAGGACAAAAGTGAGCTAGTTGTGAATCACAAAAATAGAGATATTTCCAAGGTATCAAGTGACTCGATGCAAAAAGGAGCCAAGTTTTTACTCAGTAAAAAAACTGTTGGTCTAAGCTATGGAATTCCGATGACAGAATGCAAAGACAAGTTAAACTAATAGAGAAAAAAATTGAGCGAAGTCCTGAATCAGTGTGAAAGCTTGCCAAGCATTGACTCGGCTTAAAAGTGACTAAAAGATTTGTTCAGTGAAAAGAAGATCTAAGACTAAACTGTGGCATTTTGGTGACAAGGTGTAGAGGCAAAAAAAACTTCTGATTTTTGACCAAATTAGTTCAGTTCTGATTCAGTGCAGAAACAAGCTAAATGCTTGTCCCCTCCTCAACGCCTCGCTCTTTACGTTAAAGTTTTTTTATTGCTATAAAAAGTAGAGCTGTGAGTTAGAGTCAAACTTTGGAGTAAAGAGCGAGGCGTTGAGGAGGGGACAACTCCTTTCATATACGGAATAATTTCTGTTCGTTTTAAGTTTTAATATCGCTCCTTGCTTGCAGTAAAAAAACTTGTTTATTTAATCTACATGTAGAGCCTGACAATCGAAGCTCTTAATCTACGTTTTGTGGCCCCACACCACTTGCAACCAAAATTTGTATTAGGGTTATTTTTCAAGCTAAAGTTTTTTTTGAAATGAACATTTGCTTAAGTTTTTTTTGTTTGGTGTATAGAAATGTGCACGCAGAACAGAAAGGAGGGAGATAAAATAATGTCAAGGTGCCAAGGAGGTGAATGTTAGCTTATAAGGGCCTTAATAGCTTAAAATCGGATAATCTAACATTTTATTCCTTAATTCAAAACTAAGGGGTTTTAAAATACGAAGAACTAAATCGTAAAATTGTTGTTCAAGTCCATCTTCCTTTTTTAAATTTGCAAAAATTTGCCTGATTTGTGAAAAATGGAGGAAACACTCAAACAAGTAAAGGAATCTTGATGAAAAGCACACTGACAGGTTCAGTGCATCAGAGAAAAATACCTTAGAGGTTTTAAGCTCCCATTAACAAAAATGTGGAATTCGTATTTTTTTTTTGCCACAAGAAAGGTCACGGATGCGTGTTTATTTGTCCTTTCCCCATGGGTGGTCATTTTTTCCCCCATGGGCGATCGTATCAAGCCAATAGTCAAGGAGATAGAGAGGTGTCGTTCAAACGGAAATTAAAAGTTCTAGTGCCCTTTTTGAGTGACTAAAAAGATTAGAAGTTACATGGCCTCCTTCCCACATCCCTTTTTCCCTCGAGTTACCCCATCAAAATTTTTAGATAACAATTTTGTTCAGCAGAGTTGAAAAGTCAAACCTCTGGGGATGTCACGACCCCCCACCCCCCAAAGCCGCCGGGGAAAGGACTATACTTTGAAAATGAAAGACGAAGGACGTGATCCATTTTAAACTGAGTAATCCTCCTTGTGCTACATAAATCAATAGTAAAGTTAAAAACATGCGACGAGCATATTTATATGCTCATAGACGAGTATACGTAACAAATAGACGATACTTCAGAGGACAGTTTCAAAATCCCGAAACTAGCGAATGGCAAGGCTTCATCATCTAAAAGAGATATATGATACCAAGGAAATAATAATTTGGACTTCAATTTTGACACATCATTTTCAGGTCCTACCCTCCCCCTCACTTTAAAAAGGATAACGAATAAGTGCTAACGGCAACACGTGGATAACTAAATTTGGAATCCTTTTCTATCAAACACAGACAAAAAACATATGATAAATTTGTGTGGAGAATATTTCATCCCATTTTATGCCTATGGAAATGATATAGCTTTTAATCTGGTTTCCGAGACAGCGTTGACTTCATATTCCTAATCGAGTTTTGGAGGCGGGTACAGAAGCCTTTTAAGTCATTGGGATGAAGATTTTAGAATAAACAGTTGCCAGGGATCTTTCTTTTTTCTTTTTCATTTTACTACGACTGAGAAAGCATCCTAATAGAAATAATTTTGTTACAGATGTAATTATAAGGGAGAACCAAAATGGCGTAGTGAAAGAGGTATAAAATAAAAGGCGGGATTGTTAAAAAATTTTTTTTTCAAGATTATTGTATAATGAAAACCTAGTTGTCTCGGGAAATCTTGTTTAGAGCGCATACTTTGATTTAGTCTTTCTAGATAGAAATAGTCAAGTTCTTAGAGGCGTTGTCTGAAGTAAAGAGCCATAAGCCTTGGATGCATTATCTATTATTTTTTCCCCAGAACCATTTCGTATGAAAGAGGCGGTCTTTAGAACTTCACAGGAGACATTTTATTGGAAATGGGAAGTTCTAGCGCTATTTTTAGGAGTCAAATGCTATTGGAGGGGAACCAGCCCCTTCCTTGTCCTTTGTCGGTACCCAAGCTCCCATACCTGAAAAGATATCTGGTCATAATTTTAAGATAGCCAATTTCTTTAAAATTGTTGATAGATTCAATAAATATGCACACGGGGGTGACATGGCTCTCACAGGTCTGGGATGAAGGCTGTAAATAAACCAAATTGGAATCAAACAGTTCGTGGTAACGAACTGTAGTAAGGAGCGACCTGGCTCAATAGTAACCAAAACTCTAAGAAATGGAATTTTAATACCAGTAGCTACATCAAAAGAATCACATTTTAATGCTGATTTTAAATATATAAGTTTCAACAAGATTGGTCTTACCCATCAAAAGTTGCGAGCCTGAGAAAATTTGCCTTATTTTAGAAAACAGGGAGAAACACCCCCAAAAGTCATAGAATCTCAACGATAATAACACCATCAGATTCAGCGTATCAGAGAACCCTACTGTAGCAGTTTCAAGCTCATATCTACAAAAATGTGGAATTTTGTATTTTTTGCCAGAAGGCAGATCACGGATGCGTGTTTATTTGTTTGTTTTTTTTTTCCAGGGGTGATCGTATCGACCCAGTGATCCAAGAATGTTGCGAGAGGGCTTATTATAATGGAAGTGAAAAGTTCTAGTGCCCTTTTTAAGTGACCAAAAATTGGAGGGCACCTAGGCCCCCTACCACACTAATTATTTTCCCATAGTCAACGGATCCAAATTCTGAGATAGCCATTTTATTCAGCGTAGTCGAAAAACCTTACAACTATATTTTGGGGACGACTTACTCCCCCACAGTCCCCGTGGGAGGGGCTACAAGTTACAAACTTTGACCAGTGCTTACATATAGTAATGGTTATTGGGAAGTGTACAGACGCTTTCAGGGGGATTTTTCGGTTGGGGGGAGGGGCTGAGAAAAGGGGGATATGTTGGGGGAAATTTCCATCGAGGAATTTGTCATGGGGGGAGAAAATTTCCATAAAGGGAGTGAGGATTTTCTAGCATTATTTAGGAAAAAAAACAAAGAAAAATAAATATGAAGAAGTTTTTTCAACTGGAAGTAAGGAGCAGCATTAAAACTTAAAACGAACAGAAATTATTATGCATATGAGGGGCTCACCTCCTCCTAATACCTCGCTCTTTACGCTAAAGTATTTTTAGTAATTTCAACTATTTATTCTACGTCTTTTGTGATTCAGGGGTCATTCTTAATGAATTGGGACAAAATTTAAGCTTTAGTGTAAAGAGCGAAGTATCGACGAGGAGGGAACCCCCTCATATACGCAATAAAAACATACGAATATAGAAGTTCGTTACGTAAGTTCATTCGTAAGTTACGCATATTTTTTACCAATGAAAACATTTGTAAAAAATTGAAAGTTTTAGTTGACTTTTTAAGTAACCAAAAAATCGGAGGGCAACTAGGCTTCCTCCTCCGCTCTTTTTTTCTCAAAATCATTCGATCAAAACTATGAGAAAGCCATTTAGCCAAAAAAATAAATATGCAAATTTCGTTTTAATTATTCCTCTGCGGAGAGCCAAAATCAAAACATGCATTGATTCAAAAACGTTCAGAAATTAAATAAAAAAAAACAAGTTTTTTTTACTGAAAGTAAGGAGCAACATTAAAACTTAAAACGAACAGAAATTACTTCTTATATGAAAGGGGCTTTTTCTCCTCAACGCCCCGCTCTTTACGCTAAAGTTTGACTCTTTCTCTTAACTCTACTTTTTAAAACAGTAAAAAACTTTAGCGTAAAGAGCGGGGCATTGAGGAGAAAAAGCCCCTTTCATATACGAAGTAATTTCTGTTCGTTTTAAGTTTTAATGTCGCTCCTTACTTTCAGTAAAAAAACTTGTTTTTTTTATTTAATTTTTTTTTAACAAGAGACGTATCTGCAATACCTCAGGAGTGGCTAAGGGTATTAAGTTGAGTCCTTCAATAAGTATTGAGGAGGGTGTTAAACTAAATCAGGAGACACTAGGAGTTTCCACTATGAGACTTTCAGGTAACTTGGAGGTGGGTGTTTTAGTCAATAAAAAGATATTGTGTGCATTCAAGTTGCAAAAGTGTACATCTGCAATTTTTGAGGAACGACTAGGGGCACTAAGTTAAAAGGTTCAAGGAATGTTGAATCGGATTTTCAACTAAATCAAGAGCCACTATGTGCATACCAGTTGACAAAAGTGCGTATCTGCAAAAGCTCAGGACCAGCTAAAGGTATAAAACTGAAACTTCCAGTGAGTGTTAAGGGAGACATCGAACTAAATCAAAACAGTATACACATCAAGGTTGTCAAAATGGCGCACCTGGATTAGCTCAGAAATGGGTAAAGATATTTAAGTTGAAACTTTCAGGGAGTGTTAAGCTGTATGTTGAATTAAATCGACTGATAATGTGTATCCAGGTTGCTAAAAAGGCGTATCAACAGCATACAAGAAACGGCTAAGGGTTCTAAGTCCAAATTTTCAGAGTATGCTGAGGGGGGGGTGAACGACATCAAAAGACACTATTAGCATACAGGTTGTCAAAATGGCCTATTTGCAATATATCAGGAACGACTAAGAGCATTAAGTTAGCTTTCAGGGAATTTTGAGTGAGCAAATGAACTAAAACAAATGAGGCGTTTTTAAAATGTCTTAAGAACAACTTAGGGCATTCAGTTAAGACTTTCAGGCAATGTTGAAGGGGATACTCTACTAAATCAAAAAATACTATCTGCATCCAAGTTGTCAAAAGGGGGTATTTATAATATCTGAGGAACTTTAAACTTTCAGGGAACATTGAGGGGAATTTTGGGCTAAAATCAAGAGACGCTTGTGTGCATCCAGGTCGTCAGAATGGTGTATCTACAATGTCTCAGAAACGGCTAAGGGTATTAAGTTGAAAATTTCAGGGAATCTTAGGATGGAGTTAGGAGGAGCTCAGATTTTAACTTAGGCAAGGTGAGAGGGTACATGACAAAACATAGTGTATCCTTGTCAACAAACTGAAGATCTGCAATATATTGGGACCGGCTGGGGTTTCGAAGGTGAAACTGAATGGTAATTTTGGGAAAGTAAGAGGACGGACGGCACAAAAGGTTTTCAAAGTTTTGTCTTGGGGGAGCGGAAGGAGTAAACAATTCATGTCTCTGATCTATTCGAACATTTTTGCACTAAAAGCTCCTATGTGGCTTACAATCTTCACAGTTAAATAGCGAGGTTTATCAAAAACAGTTGGCTTTTCCATGTTGTCAAAATGGTGCATTTGCAATATTGTGCGAATGGCTTAGGGTATCAAGTTGAAACTTACAAAGAAGGTTTAGGGAGGGCGTAGACACGAGTGGACATTGAGATACAGTATGAGGGTGAGAGTATAGCTAAATTAGAAGACACTATGTACATTCAGGATATCATAATAACGTATCTGCAAAGTGTCTGGGATGGACTTAAAACTATTAGGTTAACAAAACAAAATGAAGTAGAAACTATCAGTACTGTTTGGGAAACAAAATAGAAGATAGGGGAAACGAAACTTCATGTTTTGAGCTGGGCTAAACGATGTCATTTTCCATCCGTCAAAATATTTTTTGCAGTTTAAGCTCCTCCTAGACGTATATTCCATTTACATCTTGAGAACAGTTTGGTATCAAGTCAAAACTTTCAGAGAGTTTTAGGCGGTATGGGGGTGTGGGGCAAATGGACGTTGAACAAATGACTTGGGAGGAAAAAAGAAAATGGAAAAACTAGGCTATATGCATCCACTTGATCATAATACCATATTTCGTATGTCTTGGGAACAGCTTGGGGTTTGGAGCTAAGATGTTCTGGTTACGCAGACGGAAAGGGTGAGAAGCAGGATAATTTATGATTTCGGGATAAAGACGGACAGCCAAACATGTTAAGTCCCCAATGCACCTCAACGTTTTTGCACTTGAAGTCCAATGACTCCCCCTGTGTCCTTTATGACCCCAATGAACACTCCTCATATTACAGAAGCTTTCAAAAAAGATGGTAGATAAAACCGATGCATTCTTTCAGTTTTTTAGTTCGGAAGATTCGTTTGCTGAAATTTTGAAGTCTTCGATGGAAATCTCCATAAAATAAATCTGCGACGAAGCTAAGAGCCCACCACTGATAGTTAACAGAAGTTTAGGTGGTCACTTCCCAGTATCCCAAAACCCTTGATCTACTGCTAGAGTGAATATTCATAGGAAACTTAACTAATCCCTCTTCATTCATCTTTGGTCTCAGAGTTCTTCCCAAAGAACAGGCGAAATGACTACACATTGATTAGTTTATTCTTCAAATTTATGTCCAAAGCCACGGCTTTTTTAGCTGGAGACCCATGCCGTCATAAAGGAAAAAATAAAAACTAGCTGATAACCCTTTTTTAAAAGTTTACCTGTGTTCACCTAAAAACGTCATGAAACTTATATCAGGACTTCTAATATATATGAGAATACCTACTGTTATTACAGGGAATTCAATGAATGCATAAAAGGAAAAAAATGGAATAAGTTATAACAGCGACAGCAGTTCTTCAAAGGCTTTCACAAATAGTTCTTAAAAACTTTGACCAATACATTAATAACAGAAACACAAATAAACACAACAGATGAGCGTCGTTTGAGTAGGCTTCTTGAATGTCCTGCTATCGAAGACCCAACTTGTTTCTCTTCAAGAGCGTTCATCTAAAGGGATTTATATAGATCTGCTCGTTTCTAAGTTGATTTTGAATAAGAACTGGAAAAGAAAAGTTCCCTCTGCGCCTTAAGATGATACGATATTGCTGCAATCGACGAACATTTGAATTTTGCTCTCGAAACAATTGAATCTGATCCTGTCGAACAAAGTTTGGCAGCTCATAATGGTGATAGAAGTATATCATTGAATGCTAGAGAAGAAAGACTGCGGTTAAATTTACATATTTCATACCCTGCTGCCGACTGCTACCGAAAATTGTGCCTTTTAGTAAGACAATGGAAAAAAAGTATTGATAATGTGAAAGAACTACAGAACAATGAAACCCTTTGCTAAAGACAAAAAAAATTCATTTTCAGAAAATTCAAAAAGTGGACATTCTTTTTCAAAGTGGAGACTTTCAATTCGGAAAATAAGACAAATTTCCTTATCACAAAACACTAGTCTGATAGTCTGTATTCAATGTCATTACCATCCATTTTTCACGATTGTATCAAAAATGTATCATAATCATTGTAAGAAAACCTCGATTTGTTCTTGGATTTTTCTGAATCCGTGATTTTACAAAGTTATTCCAAATCATCGTTAATTATGTCCGTTTTAAGGCTATTTGACCGTCTTGGAAACGTCAGATAATTATTTGTCAGCTTTGCATTAGTCATTGTCACGTGACATTGAAAACAGTGACCCTTACTAGCTCTTTTCGAACATTGACCTGTATCAACTTCTCACCTAAAATCTTGCAAGCATAAGTAGCACTAGATATTGGAAACAGAGCAAAAAAAATAATAAAGAAATAGGAAAAAATGGCCTATGCAAAAATCATAAGCATATCTTAGATCCGGAAACATAGGTCTGTTCCCTAAATAAATACCAGAAAAACTAGAAAAACAATTAAATGCGTGAACAGGTGAACATCCATAACACGTCTAACAAGAATGATAGTTTTGAACGATAAGTTTTGCAGCTGGTATTGAAGAAAAAGCGAAATAAACTCACGAAAACAAGTGCTCTTGCAGTCTATTATAAATTAATATGTCTAAGGGCAAAAGAAGCCAACAAAAAAAATGCAAAACAAATCATAAGTAGCTCATTAGCGCTGCCTAAGTAAAGTGCTATGTGGGCACAATGTATTTTTTTCTCTTTTTTTTTCTTTTTACCATAGCACTACTTATAGAAGAAATTGTCGTAGAGACTTAAGAAGGAGCTCATTGGAATGAATTTTGAATTTTTTTAGGAGTTAAAGTAACTGAAAGGCAACCAGCCCTCCTCCCACTCTCATCAATTCCCCAAATACATCCAATAAAAATAAAGAGATAACCTATTTTGTTCAGCAAAGTTAAAAGGTCAAGTAACTATATCTCTTGAGATGCCCCCCCCCCACAGTCCTCAGATAAAGGGCTAAATAAATAAAGGGATAAATAAATATATTGTTAGTCGTGCAATTCGCCCGTTGTGTACATATAGTATTTGTTATTGACAAATGTACGCATTTTTCAAACAGTTCGTGGTAACGAACTGTAGTAAGGAGCGACCCGGCTCAATAGTAACCGAAACTGTAAAAAATGAAGTTTTGATACCAATATTTACAAGAAAAGATTAGCATTTTAATGTTAATTTTAAATATATAAGTTTAATCAAGTTTAGTCGTACCCATCAAAAGTTACGAGCCTGAGAAAATTTGCCTTATTTTAGAAAATAGGGAGAAATACCTCCTAAAAGTCATAGAATATTAACACCATCAGACCATCAAATCACACCATCAGATTCAGCGTATCAGAGAGCCCTACTGTAGAAGTTTCAAGCTTCTATGAACAAAATGTGGAATTTTGCATTTTTGTGGAGGGGCTGCAAGTTACAAACTTTGACCATTGTTTACATATAGTAATTGTTAATTATGAAGTGTAGAGACGTTTTCAGGGGGACTTTTTCGCGTTGGTGTGAGGGTGGGTCGTGAGAAGGAGATTACGTGGGAGGATCTTTCCAGGGAGGAATTTTTCAGGAGGGAAGAGAATTTCCATGAAGGGGGCGCAGGATTTTCTAGCATTAATTAAAAAATAATGAGAAAATAAATATTTTTTTTTAACTGGAAGTAATGAGCAGCATTAAAACTTAAAATGAACATAAGATATTACGTATATAAGGGAGTTCGTCTCCTCCAAAATACCTTGCTCTTTACGCTAAAGTATTTTTAGTGATTTCAACTATTTATTCTAAGGCCTTTGTAATTCAGGGGTAATTCTTAAAGATTTGGGACAAAATTCAAGCTTTAGTGTGAAAACGAGGTATTGACGAGAGGGCGAACCCCCTCATATCGTAATACAAATACACAAATATAGAAGTTTGTTACGTAAGTTAATTCGTACGGTACGTATGTTTAAGTTAATTCGTACGTGTACGTATGGAAAGTTGAACTAAATCAAAACGTAGTATGTGCACACAGATTGTCAAAAGGATGTGTTAGCAATATCTTTTGGAACGGCTTTACCGTATCATGCGGAAACTTCTAGGGCATCATGGGGGGATGTTCAACCGGTCAAAGCGAAAAATGTGCAAACTACTACTGCTATTAATACTGTTCTTGCTACTGCTACTACTAATACAACACTACTACAGCTACTACTACTCCTACTACTACCACTAGGGGACATCTGAACTACATCAAAACACACTATGTGCATGCAAATTGCCGAAAGGGCGTACCTCAAAAATGGATTAGGGTATAAAGTTGGAATTTTCAGGGAATGCTTAAACGGGAAGATCAATTGTCCAAAAGACGATATGTGCACACTACTACTAATACTACTACCACTGCTACTATTAATACTACAACTACTCCAACTACTGCTTCTATTTGAACTACTATTGCAACTAGGAGAATTAAGGCAAAAATTTCAGAAAGTGGTGAGGGCGAAGTCCAACTAAATTGAAAAACACACTTTGGATACAAAGGTTATCAAAAGGCATATCAGCAATATCGTAGCAACGGCTAATAGCATTAGATTAAAACTTCCAGGGCTTGATGCAGGGGATGTCCAACTAACCAAAATGCACCAAGTTAATACTACTGCTGCTATCAGTGTTAATGTTTATTACTAATTACTGTCAATGCCACAAATAGTCCTACAACTAGTACTACTAGGACTTCCACTACTACTACTGTGCCTGCTATTACAACCATGACTAAGTTTATGAATGTGAAATTTAAAAAGAATACTGAGGGAGCAATTGAACTGAACTGCAACACGCCATCTCCATGCATGTTGTAAAAAGGGCGTATTAGCAATATCTTAGGGACAAACTCTTCTCTAAAGTTGAAACTTGCAGGGCTTGTTGTGGGGAATGTAATTATCAATGTTTGTGGGCTTGTCGTGATCAAGCCCATCTTAGTTTCTGCTTTCTTTGACTTTGACTTGGTTATTTATTGTATTTTTTGTTCGTTTTAGGTTTCATTTATGTATTGATGTTTTTTTTTTAGTTTTACGGTTGGAAAATTAGTTGACTTTATTTCAGCTAATTTTTAATTTTTAATTTAATGGTGCTCTTTACATTTCTTTGTAAAATTTCTTTTGTGGAAAAGTAATTGTCATAAAATGGAAAAAATTTGCCGACATACCATTCACGAAAAACCTAACCGAGTATCTGTCGACACCTACTTCCGAAGGTAGCAGACTGGATTTTAGTCCACAAGAATTAAAAAAAGAAACAGATAGGATTTGGTCAGTCCAATAGTACTTTACTGGTTATGCTTTTTATGTAGAAAGTCCAATATCTGGCACAATATTGAAAAAGCTACTAGTGGAAGCAAAATTTACTAATGTTTGGATGGGATCTGTACTAATCGTTTATTATAGAAGTACTCAAATTCTTTTTCAGATATTAACAGAAAAACTATTTCTTTTAATCACCAAAACTACTAACGCACGAAAACTCCTAATTATTAGCACATTTACTATATATTAAAACCGAGTTCAGACAGGTTCGTCCCGAGATAATACTCAAAAATGTTAGACTAGAACTGTAACCACTACTTGTGGTTATATGGCTTTTCGTGAGCTCCTTGCTGTTTTTCCTCCAAATCACCAATTTAGGTCCTAAGGTTTCTTTTCAAGTGTTTCAGGTAGTGAAAACAGTAGCAAAACCGGTTTTTAAGGGTAATTTTCTGTGAAAATATTTGTATATTATTTTTCTGCAGTTTTAATGTTTAAACCTAAGACGACAGTTTTGCTTTTTTTATACCTGAAACTCACCTTTCCCCCTCCTACTTTAAACTTTATTTTCCACATGCAGATCTGTGGTCAGCGTAGCGCCTGTGCCGATCTCCTGATGATCTGCCTCCGGCAGGAAGGGCTTTACTTGGTTGGGGCAAACAGTCCAAGACATCCGTCCTGATACCCATTTCCCTAATACCTATTTTCTCCATTCCTCTAGAAATCCATTTGGAACTGGGTGAACTCTAGTTGAGCTTGCCGAATCACACCGTTGACCCTCGTCCGAAACATTCACTGACCAAAGTGTGTCTTTTAAGTTTGCTTTGCGCTTATTGTAAGTACAAAATACGTTAAAAGCATGCAAAAATAGGAAAATTTTCTTTTTTAGCAGGTCTAGATCATTCTTTTAATAAAGAACTGAGATAACTTCATACTTTCGGCTCGGTGAATAGATAAATATGAAACTAATAGAGAGATATTGAACGGTTCGTTCAATTACAAATTCTTATAAGCTCCACCTTGACCAGTTCAATCCAAGTTCTGAAAAAAAAAAACAAAAAAAAAGAAAAGAAAAACTTCTTCACTAGTTAGTACAATATCTCAACCACTCCATGAGTTAAAACATGTCAGTGAATCCAACTTAGATCCCAAATGCTACGAGTTCCAACTATATTAAGGTTACAGTGGGCCTACATTAAAAAATAGAAAATAGACTTGACCTGTTTACATACTGAACCTTCTAGATATATTAAAGTTGTTCATACATTTGGCTTCATATTCATTTAGCATTAAACCGTAGAATTAGTTTGAAATTGTTATTGAAGAATTTTACGTATTGGAAGTCTGGGAATCTTCTCTGATCATTTTCTGTCTATTCCTTTATCATTCTTAAAACAATACAGGTTTTAATTGAAGATGCATAAAAGTCAGAAAAAAATATACTTTAAAAGAAATTGCTTAGGCTATCTTTGATGGAGAATCATAACAATTTGCAATATTTTAGTGGTCTTTCCACAGAAACTAAAATATTGTTATATTATGATCCAAACCTTTCTCAATGTTTCCTTTGGAAAAACAAATATTATTAAGATTAGGCAAAACTGAAACTTAAACAAGCAAAACTGAGGAGAAATAAATATGATTTAATTGGACATATTTGATTCTCTAATTGCACCTTAGCATAATCATCAAGTTATCCTTTAGTTTTAAGACATGAGGTGTCAAATCCACAATTTCAATTGAAATACGTTCTTGCTTTAATTCAGTTCCTCCTTTCTACTAGTGCATCAACGAGTCGTCTATTTTATAGGATTTGTGCTCTCCACGATTTCATAGGAAGTGTCAAACTCTGCAATTACAGGATGTGTTAAATCAGCAATTTCAACTGAATTAAGAAATTCTGGCGTGAATTCAATTCCACCTTCCTGTTAATGCATCAAAGAATCATCCATTTTATTGTATTTGTTTTCTCTTGGAACTCATTGTGATTCTTACTGCTGCCTATCTACTAGCCACAGATTCGTTTACGATTCGATGTGATCATCCCTGTCCTTCCTCTTCATATCGCAGTTTTCTTTGTCCATTATTTTTATTTAGGATTTATTGTGATGCTTCACGTCAGATAACTTCTGGCCGTGGATCTGGTTACGTTTCAATTTCGTGCATCATTATTTAAGATATTTTTCCATGCCTTTTGCTTTAGCTGTTCGGATTTATTCAAAACCATGTATAATTTCACATGACTTCATAGATAGAGAAAACTTCTTTCCCAGCTTTTCCCCAATCGTTACATTTCTGTTTTAATAGCGTTGTTAAATAATTCAGTAAGAACAAGAAAACTGATATATACTAAAAACGATACGAACACCCCTGGGGAAAAACGATGTAGTTTTTGCTCTTTGAACGTATATAAATGTGCCATAATTCAGATAATTTTTTCCAGCATGAATTCCATCCCTCTTTCCTGTTTACCCTTCGCAGAAAACACAATAACTTAATTCCATTCTAGGGTGGTTAAAGATTTCAGGTGTGAATTAATTTTCTTTTTCTGTGTATTTTTACAGACGCTAAAGTAACATGTTTCTTTATAAAAGGGTGAAAAATCAGCAATTTCCATTGAATTGAGTAACACTGGCATATATCTAATTTTCTCCTTCCTGTTTATACTTCACAGATTCACGCACGATAAACTGACATGCTCCATCTTTCTACTGTAATTTTGCATTAACATTTGACCACAAATTTCATTGTGTAACGTTTTCCTCTACAGTTCAATTTGATATTTGCTGTTTCTGGTTCCATAGCTTTTTCTTTAGTTGTTCAAATCATTTGTCACCTTGTGTAATTTTGCGCACTTCATAGATCCTAAGGACGATACGACCAGTCCGGGGGGAAAAGTGATGTAATTTATGCTCTTGAAACGTATAACTTGACCTGACTCGGACTTTATTAACCAAAAACACTATACATAAATTTACACAAAGGAGACACGGAGGCAACTCGTTACGTCTCCTTTAATAATAAAGAAAATGAAAAAATAAATGACATTTCAATAACTCTCACGGAGTACAGAGGAAAAGAAAGAAAGAAGTAAGAAAGAGAAGAGAAAAAACAAAGAAAAAATTGATTCACGGAGATAGGGAAGGGATTTACGATACAAATTATAAATAAATCAATAATACATTCAATCTCCGCTACTTGAGGCGGAAAGAACTATCTCGTCCAATTTATATATATATATATATATATATATATATATATATATATATATATATATATATATATATATATATATATATATATATATATATATATATACAGTGATGGTGATTCACTTGCTATATAAAATAGCTTATACTTAATTTCGTGATTGGCCGAATGGGCACAAGACCGAACATTGTGAGAGACCATCACTCAGAGGCTTTGTTCAGATACCGGGTGAGGTCGAAATGCCTGGTCCTACTGCAGGTATAAGTAAGTATATAATAATGGGAAAGACCTTTTCAATATTCATAACCCCCTAAGCCCGAAACAATATATCTGTTTCGGCCCTGGGTACCCCTACTCATATTTAGGGTAACCCCATGTATGGCATTAAACACGAACAAGAGTTAAATTAAACAAAAAAACACACAAATGAAATGATTCTACACATTCCTTAATCACCTGATTTCAATGCAAGAGTTTGATTTTTATTCCCAGTGCTTTAAGAGAGACTCCTCAAGTACAAGGACAATTGGAATGAGATAAATAGTATTTTCCAGAAACTTCAAGAATGAAAGCACTTATCGATTCATATTTGCTTTAAACAACAAAATGTGGTCTAAATATCTCAAAGGCCAATCGGCAAATAAAACTCTCAAAACTACCCATTTATTACATTTACCACACTCATAAATGTCATTCATAAAGCACGATAAAACTTTAGCATAGCGAGCGGGGGTTGTGGAAGCAACACTAGAGCATTATATAATAAATATTCATAAGGCATATTTATTTAATTTTTCCCAGAGCCACTTCATATGGAAGGGCTGACGGTAAGAGACTTTTGAGATGAAAAATTTGACTGGAAATTGAAAGTTCTAGAGCTCTTTTTTAGAGTCAAAAGTAATCAGAGGGCAACCTGCCTCCCTCCCTTTATTAGCTTTATTAGCTGGCCCTCCTTGAAAGACATCCTATAATTATTTTGAGATAGCTATTTTGTTCAAAAAAGTTAAAAGATCCATTAGCTACACCCCCAGGGATGACTGACCCCCAAAGCCCCCGGGGTAAGGGTCGTAAAAATTCAATTTGCCCAATGTTTACATAAAGGACGTATTGGATTATTATATGACTAAGGGGAAAGGGGGGAAATGTTTTATACTGGGTGGGTCCCAAAAGGCTAAGAAAATTAAGGTGAAACTTCAGGGAATGTTGAGAGGATGTTGAACTAAACAAAAAGACACAATATGTATCACATAATACATACCTGTAATGTGTAAGGATCGGCTAAGGGCATTCACTCGAAACTTTCAGGGCTTCTTCTACTACTACTACTATGAACGTAAGACTACTAGCGACTGTGAATGCGACGAGTTGCGATTGCGACTACTTGCGACTGCGACTGAGATTACTTCCGACTGCAACTAAAACTACTTGCGACTTCTAATGTGGCTACTTTCGACTGCAATTACGACTGCAACTAATTGTGACTGTGACTACATGCGTCTGTATTGGCGACTACATGCAACCGCTACTACTTCCTAATGAGACAACTTGCGACTACAAATAATTACGATTCCGAATACTTGTGACTGTGACTTCAAATGCTACTACTACTACTACTACAGTACCATTCCTACTATTAAACTAAATCAAAAGTACTTGTATCCAGTTGGTCAAAATGTTTTATTTGCAGCACTTCAGGAAAGTCTAAGGTTATTAATCTGAAAATTTCAGGAACTATTGAGGGGATTATCGAACTAAATCAAAAGATTCAATGTGCATCCAGGTGCTCAAAAGAGCGTATCTGCAATGTACCAGGAACTTTTAAGGACATTTAGTTGGAACTTCTAATGAATGCTGAGGAGGATGATTCACTAAATCAAAAGTCACTATGTTCATCCAGGTTGTCAAATGGCTTATTTGCAACATTTCAGAAAATTCTAAGGTTATTAATTTGAAAATTTCAAGGACTATTGAGGGGATTATCGAACTAAATCAAAAGATACAATATGCATTCAGTTGCTCAAAACAGCATATCTGCAATATATCAGGAACTGCTAAGGATATTTAGTTGGAACTTCTAGTTAATGTTGAGGAGGATGTTCCACTAAATCAAAAGTCACTATGTTCATCCAGGTGGTCAAAGTGGTGTGTGCAACATCTCAGGACTGGTAAGGGTGCTAACCAAATATTTACAGGAAAAGACACTATTTGCATCCAGTGTGTCAAGCTCGTATGTGAAAAAACCTCAGGGTCTTTTTCCTTAACAAGAAAGCGGTAACTTTAAAGTCACAAATAAAAGAGTTAATAGAGCCAGAAGTAAAGAGAGCTAAGTGGAGCTTCTGGTGGTGCTAAGTGCCCTGCTTCTGGGAAGTTCCCCTTAAAAAATTTTCCCTTCCCGCAAAAAAATGCCCCCGGATAATTCCCCGAACTATGCAAAATTGACAAGACACAGAGAAAGTACAAAATGTGTACCTTGAAATGTCGATCAGATATCCTAAGGGGTAACAAAATGACCAGATGTCTGACTTTTTAATGAAATTTAACAAGCCTTTTCAGCAATACAATTGAACGAAAAATTAATGGAATATAACATTTGACCAAATTTTCTGAGCAAACTGCGAAAGAATCACAACAGATCAGAAGGCAACGGTCTAACGTTACTCATAGAAAAGGACCATTGACCAGAGGCGCTTCACATGGAAGGGGTGGTGGTGTAAACTTTTAGTGTGGGCTCATTCAATTTTAAATCGAAAATTCTAGTGCTCTTTTTAAAAGTGGAAAGTGATCGGAGTGCAACCAGCCGCCTGAAGAGGCCCCCCGTCAGCCGCCAGCAACCCCCCGCCAGCCGCAAGAAGAGGATTAGTTTCCCTCCAATCTGTTTGGCTGCCTAAAATGCTCTCGGAAGGATTAGCCTACTTTCAACTGCACTTCAAATGTTCCAAATTTTTGCCTTTCAAATTTTTCAAGCTTAAATATGACTAAAAAAATATGTTAGCTTACTAGCAATATTCTGTATGAGTCAACACAAAAGCTAGTTGAATCCTTTCCCACTAGTTCTAATTAATGGATACTGTAAATTCGATTGTAGGGTTCCATTGGTTTGATTGGCCCACGTCAACACTGGTTGGTAAAGGAGACGACTTGACCTTTTTTGTGTATTATTTAAAACACTTTTTCCACAATTTTTTTTAAAAGAAAACTAAATAGTTTCATTAAACCAAAAATGAGCAGAAATATATTCAGATAATAGTCCAAGCGTAAAACTACCACAAATCGACACCAATGAATACATGAAAACGAAAATAAACAGAAATTATAATAAATAACCAAGTCAAACTCAAAACAAGCAGAAAATAACATGAGTAGGGCTGAGAACCCCCATGCCTTCTCAAGACTAGAACATAACTTACACTTTACTGAAAACACAATACATTTTAATTGTTTTCACTTTTTAAACTTTAATAAATCAAACATTATTAAGACTTTAAGGAATACATATCAGCATATGTATATTAAACTGTCAATCTCATTCATTTGTTGTTGTTTTTTTCAGTAAATTCTCATTTCAGTATAATTTCTGTTGGTTTTGAGTTTCATTTATTTATTGATGGAGATTTGTGGTAATTTTACGCTAGGAAGATTATTTAACTTTATTTCTACTCATTTTTGGTTTAACGGGGCCCATTTTTTGCCTTGAAAAACTTATTTTGTGGGAAAAGTTTTTAAATTTAATTTATGTGTTTTTTTTTGTATTGACATAGTCTTTTTCATGGAAAAAGAAAATAGTATTTTATGTGTATTCGGTTTTTTCTATAAGAATCAATAGTTTGATGGAAATACATAGAATTTCAGAGTTTTCCTACGCTAAAATTTATTGAAAACGAATAAAAGGCTAATCAACCAGCACAAGTATGAAAACCTCGTCTTTGAAGATGGAAAAGCTTCGTAATTCTTGCTTACAAGTTGTTCTTTGTCATAGGAGACATCTCCAAGCAATGGAACTTTGCAGCCTACCAGCACCCAAGCTGCTACGTTGAACAGTCAAAAAATTCGAATCGCTGTTTATTTGTAGTTCGTCACCACGAACTTGTTTCCGTTCAATAAATTCAATTACGCCCAAATTTAAGACTATTGTAAAGTAATATTTCAACATTCCCTTAATTGATAAATTTTAATCTTGTCTCTAAAGTTTTCACTGTATAAAAGAGAGAACAACCCACTTTATTCTCTCTGTGTAAGATGGAACGAAATACTTGGTTGTATGAATAGGCCATTCAATGAAAAGACAATAATACATAATTCCTTTTTCCACTCAATAGAGCAATTCCGGAACTCTTCAAAGAGCGAATTTGAGAGAACTACAATATTAAAGTAAGCATCATATACCAAAGGGACACCGATTTAATTAATAGATCAAGTTACACTTCGCTATATCAAAATGTTTCTAATTGGGCTAACAATACGAGATACTTAAAAAGTAAAGTAAATCGAAGTGGGGGAATAAGGCAAGGATGCAAGAAGCATGATCACAGGGCTATGAAGGAAAACCTTGAAGGGAGTTAGGTGTGAAACCGTATTCATGATGCAGGTGGACGTACATATTACATAGACATATATTAAAAACTGAAAGGACAAAACTTGTGCAATCCTACTCTAAGTAAATACAAGCAAAACCACCACACCCGGGGGAAGGGAGGGATGTAGCATAGGATTGCATTCCCCAAAATGATGTAAAATTATAAAGAAGACAAAACCGTGAGCAATGAACTGCGAAAATATTTAAAGCTCAGGCAGTCATTGTCCAACTCCACAGGCACCTCTAAATTCATCGAGGGATTAATGTAAGAGCAAAGATGAGCGAGGGAAGATGATGCGAGGTAAACAATAGGGGAGTTCGTCTCTATGGTATTGAATCATGGCCTATTAAAGTAGTTCACTGGCGCGCTCAGGCACACCATCGTTGACTTCGCTATCGCTGGCTTGGGGACACTTTAGGCCAACAATGCTCGAACGATCACTTCATTAGAAATCAGAACCCCAACCAACATGGACTCTCAGAACCCCAACCAACATGGCTGAGAAGCCAAGAAGACAGTTAGAGAATTGCTGGACGGTAGTTAAACAGTATTTGGAGCCAGCTGAAAATTTTTGCAAATTCGGCCACAGATGGGGAAAACGTTGGCTGAGATCGGACAAATTGACGTAAGACGCAATATTGTGAGAGGCCATCACTCAGAGGCTTTGTTTAGATACTGGGTGAGGCGGAAATGCCTGGTCCTGCAGCAGATACAAGTAAATAAGTATATAATAACGGAAAAGACTTTTCCCATATTTACAACCTCCAACCCCGAAACAATATCCCTATTTCGGCCCTCGGTACCCCTACTCATATTTAGGGTAACCCCATGTATGACATTAAAAATGGACAGGAGTTAATTTAAAAAAAAAAAAAAACACACACACAAAATGAAATGAGTCTGCACACTCCTTAATCGCCCAATATGTATTTTGATTTTTATCCCCAATGCTTTAAAAGGGACTGCCCAAGTACAGGGACATTTGGAACGGGATAAATAGTATTTTTCAAAATCTTTAAGAGTAAAAGCACCTATTGAGCATCTACATTAACAAAATGTAGTTTAAGTATTTCAAAGGTCAATCGGTAAATAAAACTCTCAAAACTACCCATTTATTACATATACCGAACTCATCAATGCTATTCGTAAATCACTAGAAAAATTTAGCGTAGTTTGTGGAGGCAGTCCCCCAAAAGTACAGTATGGTCTGAGCTCAGCTTAAATTTCACTGTCACTCTTTAATTTCATTAGAGGCAACGCTAGAGCGTTATATAGTAAATATTGATGAGACTTATCTATTTACTTTTTTCCCAGGGCCACTTCACATGGAAAGGTCGGCCGTAGAAACTTTTGAGATGATCCATTCGACTGGAAATTGAAAGTTCTAGTGCTGTTTTTAAGAGTCAAAAGTAATCAATGTTCAACCTGTCTCCCTTTCTTTATTAGCTTTATTAGCTGGCCCTCCCTGAAAAAACATCCTATAAATGTTTTAAGATAGCCATTTTGTTCAAAACAGTCGAAAAATCCATTAACTATACTTCCAGGGACGACGTGAACCCCACAGCCCCCGAGGCAAGGGTCGTAAATTATGCAATTTGCCCAATATTTACATATAGGACGTATTGGATTGTTATATGATTAAGGGGAAAGGGGGGAATGATTGATACTGGGTGGGTCCCAAAAGGCTAAGACAATTAAGGTGAAACTTCAGAGAATATTGAAGGGAATGTTGAACTAAATCAAAAGACACTATGAGCATCACATTATACATACCTGTAATATCTTAGTAACGGCTAAGTACAGCTACTACTGCGAACGTAACAGCGACTACTGGGGGCTGCGACTACTTAGGATTACGAATACCAGCGACTATGAATGCGACTAATTGTGACTGCGACTGAGATTACTTCCGACTGCAACTACAACTACTTGCGACTTCTAATGTGGCTACTTGCGACTGCAATTACGGCTGCAACTACTTGCGAATGTGACAACTTGCGATTGAAACTACTTGCGATTGCGACTACTTGTGACTGTGACTTCTAATACTACTACAAGTACTTACGACTGCAACTACTACTACTCTGATTACGACAACTTCAACTGCTACTACTACTACCAGGTATTACTACGGTACTATTACTACTATTGAATTAAATCAAAAGTACTTATGTGCATTCAGAATGTCAAAATGGCTATTTGCAACATTTCGGGAAAAGCTAAGGTTATTAATTCGAAAATTTTATGAACTATTGAGGGGAATATTGAACTAAATAAATAGATTCAATGTGCATCCAGGTGCAAAGAAGAGCGTATCTGCAATATATCAGGAACTGTTAAGGATATTTAGTTGGTACTTGCAGTGAATGTTGAGGAGGATATTCCAATAAATCAAAAGTCACTATGCTCATCCAGGTGGTCAAAGTAGTATGTGCAACATCTCAGGAACGGTAAGGGTGCTAATCAAGTATTTACAGGAAAAGACACTATTTGCATCCAGCGCGTCAAGCGCGTATGTGATAAATCTCAGGAACGGATAGAGTTATTCGAACGTTCAGGGAATCTTGAGAGGGGTTTTGAATTCAATTAAAAAATACTGTGTGCATCCAGATTTTCAGAATGACCATCTTTATCCACACGATGCTAGCACTAACTTCAAAATCACAAATAAAAGAGCCAGAAGTAAAGAGAGCTAAGTGCAGCCTCTGGTGGTGCTAAGTGCCCCCTTCCGGAAGGTTCCCCCTCGAAAATTCTCCGATACCGCAGCAAAAATTCCCCCCGGATAATTCTACCAACTGAAAATTCCACCATATGCAAAATTGACCAGCCAAAGAGAAAGTACACAATGGGTACCTCGAAATGTCGATCAGATACTCTGGGGGCAACAAAATGTTCATATGTCTGACTTTTTAATGAAATTTAACAAGCCCTTTCAGTAATAAAATTGAACAAAAGATTAATGGAATATAACATTTGACCAAATTTTCTGAGCAAACTGCGAAAGAAACAGAACAGATCAGAAGGCAACGGTCTAACGTTGCTCATAGAAAAGGGCCATTAGGCTTCAATGTGTTATTATTTTTTTTTGACCAGAGGCGCTTCACATGGAAGGAGTGGCGGTATAAACTTTTAGTGTGGGCTCATTCAATTTTAAACCGAAAATTCTAGTACTCTTTTTAAAAGTCGAAAGTGATCCGAGTGCAACCAGCCACCTCCGGGCATATTTATTGGCCCTTTCTAGGATTAGCCATAAGGTTGTCTCAAAATTTCGTTCAGGTGTCTATTGGAAAAAATATGATATGGGAAGAGGACTAGTTTCCCTCCAATCTGTTTGGCTGCTTAAAATTCTCTCGGAAGGATCAGCCTACTTTCAACTGTACTTCAAATGTTCCAAATTTTTGCCTTTCAAATTTTTCAAGCTTAAATGTGACTGAAAAAATATGTTAGCTTACTAGCAATACTCTGTATGAGTCAACACAAAAGCTAGTTGAATCCTTTCCCACTAGTTCTAATTAATAGATACTGTAAATTCGATTGTAGGGTTCCATTGGTTTGATTGGCCCACGTCAACACTGGTTGGTAAAGGAGACGACTTGACCTTTTTTGTGTATTATTTAAAACACTTTTTCCACAAAATTTAAATTTAGTAAATCAAATTTTCTGAGCAAAAAAGCGCACAAAATAAACCAGATCAGACGGCAACGGTCTAGCATTGCTTATAAGGCTCAAGGCTTCAATGTGTTACTATTTTTTTTTTACCAGAGGCACTTCACAGGGAAGGGGTGATCGTATAAACCTTTAAGGGGGCTCATTCAATTGTAAATCAAAATTTTTAGTGCTCTTTTTAAGAGGCAAAAGTGACCGGAGTGCAACCAGCCGACCTCTGGCATATGGTCCTTTTTAGGCTGAGCCAAAAGGTTATCTAAAATTTTTGTTCCAATGTCTATTGGGAAAAAATTTATATGGGAAGGGGACTAGTTGCTCTCCAATCTGTTTCGTTGCTTAAAATGGCGCTCAAACTCTTAATTTATGTTCGAATGAGTCCTCTCTCTATTTTCTAGAACCGTTGATTGGATACGGTTATCCGTATCGAAGAAAAGAAGAAAGAACAAACAACACAAATCCATGATCTTTTTTGGCAAAAAATTCCAAATTAGTGTGGATGAGAGCTATAAAGTTCGACAATAAGGTTGTCTGATCGATTAGTAGTTAAAACGAGAATTAGATGTCCTAAAACATACATTTTAATGTGAAAACTTCCGAACTGTCATTAGGCCTTCAGATAAATACAGAATTAGTTCAAAGGAAGGGGAGGTGGAAGTGAAATTTGATATGTCATCCCTCTCGATTTCCGAGAATATTTATGGTCTAGGCCGTTACCGTTAAAGTCAAAAGTAGCACTGAACACCAAAACAAGCAGAATTTATTCCGTATAGGAGGGGGCTACCCCTCCTCATCTCCAGTCACCTCCTCGTGGTCGTAAAAACTTTGGAGGACGTTCATTTGGTCGACAATTGAGAGTTCCAGTCCCCTTTTTAACGTCAATCAAACAGTTCGTGGTAACGAACTGTAGTAAGGAGCGACCCAGCTCAATAGTAAACGAAACTCTAAAAAACGGAATTTTGATGCTAAAAGATACGTCAAAAGAATCAAATTTTCATGCTAATTCTAAATAAATGTTTTCATGAAATTTAATCTTTGTCATCAAAAGTTACGAGCCTGAGAAAGTTTGCCTTATTTTGGAAAATAGGGGGAAACATCCCCTAAAAGTCATAGAATCTTAACGAAAATCACACCATCGCATTCGGCGTATCAGAAAACCCTATAGCAAAAATTTCAAGCTCCTATCTACAAAAATGTGGAATTTCGTATTTTTTGCCAGAAGACAAATCACATGTGCGTGTTTATTTGTTTTTTTTTTCCCCAGGGGTCATCGTATCGACCAAGTGGTCCTAGAGTGTCGCAAGAGGGCTCATTCTAACGGAAATGAAAAGTTCTAGTGCCCTTTTTAAGTGACCAAAAAAATTGGAGGGCACCTAGGCCCCCTCCCACGCTCATTTTTTCCCAAAGTTAACGGATCAAAATTTTGAGATATCCATTTTGTTCCGCATAGTCAAAAACCATAATAAATACGCCTTTGGTAATGACTTACTCCCCCAAAATCCCTGGGGGAGGGGCTGTAAGTTACAAACTTTGACCAGTGTTTACATATAGTAATGGTTATTGGGAAGTGTACAGACGTTTTCAGGGGGATTTTTTTGGTTTGGGGGTGGGGTTGAGGGGAGGGGCTATGTGGGAGGATCTTTCCTTGCAGGAATATGTCACGGAGAAAGAAAAATCAAACAGTTCGTGGTAACGAATTGTAGTAAGGAGCGAACCGGCTCAATAGTAACCGAAACTCTAAAAAATGGAATTTTGATACCAATAGTTACATCAAAAGAATCGCATTTTAATGCTGATTTTAAATATACAAGTTTCATCAAGATCAGTTATACCCATCAAACGTTACGAGCCTGAGAAAATTTGCCTCATTTTAGAAAATAGGGGGAAACACCCCCTAAAAGTCATACAATCTCAACGAAAATCTCACCATCAGATTCAGCGTATCAGAGAACCTTATTGTAGAAGTTTCAAGCTCCTATATACAAAAATGTGGAATTTCGCATTTTTTGCCAGAAGACAGATCACGGATGCGTGTTTATTTGTTTTGTTTTTTCCAGGGGTGATCGTATCGACTGAGTGGTCCTAGAATCTTGCGAGAGGGCTCATTCTAACGGAAATGAAAAGTTCTAATGCCCTTTTTAAGTGACTAAAAAAATTGGAGGGCACCTAGGTCCCCTACCACACTAATTTTTTCCCCAAAGTCACCAGATCAAAATTCTGAGATAGCCATTATATTCACCATAGTCGAAAAACCTAGTAACTATGTCCTTAGGGACGACTTACTCCCCCGCAGTCCCCGTGGGAGGGGCTGCAAGTTGAAAACTTTGGCCTGTGTTTACATATAGTAATGGTTACTGGGAAGTGTACAGACGTTTTCAGGGGGATTTTTTTGGTTTAAGGGGAGAGTTGAGGGGGGGGTTACGTGGGAGGATATTTCCATGGAGAGACTCATCATGGGGGAAGAGAATTTCAATGAAGGGGGCGCAGGATTTTCTAGCTTTATTTGAAAAAACAATGAAAAAATAAATATGAAAAGTTTTTTCTACTGAAAGTAAGGAGCAGCATTAAAACTTAAAACGAACAAAAATTATTACGCATATGAGGGGTTTACCTCCTCGTTATACCTCACTCTTTACGCTAAATGATTTTTAGTAATTTGAATTATTTATTCTACGGCCTATGTGATTCAGAGGTCATTCTTAAGGAATTGGGACACAATCTAAGCTTTAGTGTAAAGAGCGAGGTATCGACGAGGGGTGAACTCCCTCATATACGTAATAAAAACATACGAATATAGAAGTTCGTTACGTAAGTTAATTCGTAAGTTACGTATATTTTTTACCAACGAAAACGTTTGTAAAAAATTAAAAGTTCTAGTTGCTTTTTTAAGTAATCAAAACTTGGAGGGCAACTAGGCCTCCTCCTTCGCTTCTTTTTTCTCAAAATCTTCCGATTAATTGCAATTAATTAATATGCAAATTTCGTTTTAATTATTTATGTGCGGAGAGCCAAGATAAAAACAAGCATTAATTCAAAAACGTCCAGAAATTAAATTAAAAAAAAAACAAGTTTTTTTAACGGAAAGTAAGGAGCGACATTAAAACTTAAAACGAACAGAGATTACTCCGTATATGAAAGGGGCTTTTCCTCCTCAACGCCCCGCTCTTTACGCTAAAGTTTCTTACTGTTTTAAAAAGTAGAGTTAAGAGAAAGGGTCAAACTTTAGCGTAAAGAGCGAGGCGTTGAGGAGGAAAAGCCCCTTTCATATACGGAATAATTTCTGTTCGTTTTAAGTTTTAATGTCGCACCTTACTTTCCGTTACAAAAACTTGTTTCTTTTTTTTTAATTTAGTTGTTATTAGAGACCAACCAGTCCCTGTCCTAGAACCATTTTTGATATCTGGCACATGAGGGAATTATCCGGGGGGATTTTCTAGGAGGAATTTTCAACGGGAAGATTTTAATTGGGTGAATTTATTGAAAAGGGATAATTTTCTTGGGTTACTTTAAGGGGTGAATTCCCAAGAGGGGTAGTTTTGTGTGGAGGGGGTTTTCGGGGAGAATTTTGTGCGAGGGGATTTTTGGGGGGAATTTTCCGCGGGGGACAAGCCGGCCCCCACCTCTGGTATATATTAATTATATTTTTCCATTTTCATACTAACGTAATGAAATGAACGTTCGCCCAGGAGGATTCTTTCGAATGCGATATCCATGAAATACTGTAGAAAAAATCTTATTGCAAGAATGGTTCCGTACCTTGATTTCAATTAATAAAAAAAAAATTATGTAGAATAAAAGCAAAGACAACACACAAATCACTTTATTTAACTGAAGAATCTAAATTGGAATCCAATATATGAATTTTTTTTTAGCAAAAAGCCTTTAAAAACCTGAGAAATAGTCATTATATAACAGAAAAAAATGGCAATCAGGAACGAACAAAATAAACTGAAAAAACATTCCGAAAAAGAAGTTTTTCAAAAAAAAATGGTAAAGAGTCGTGTTCAAACTTAAGACGAGCAGAAATAAAGTCCTATAATAATTCAAAGTTAATAACACCAGGAATTAAAATAAATAACCACATGAAAAGTAAAGATAACATTTGCTAATATAAATGAATTAATAAATCATAAAACAAGTAGACATTCAAATGAAAATTCAATTCAAACTCAAAACTAACAAAACTTCCTACAAATTGAGAGTTTTGCTACCATAGACTTTTTGCGTCATTTGCACTTTACTGAAAACAAAATCTTTTCATTTTGAATAGCTCAGACTTCCAGGAATTAATATCATTATATATTAAACATTCAGTTTATTTTCCGTTAGAGTTTCCAGTAAGCTTGAGTTTTGCAGTGATTAAATAAAAAAACAAAACATTTTTTAACTGAAAGTAATGAGCGACATTAACAGTTCAAACGAACAGAAATTATTCCGTATATGAAAGGGGCTTTCCCCTCTTTGACACCTCGCTCTTTACGCTGAAGTTTTAATGGTTTTAAAAGGTAGAGTTGCGACAAAGAGTCAAACCTTAGCGTCAAGAGCAAGGCGTTGAGGACGGGACAGCCCCTTTCATATACGGAATAGTTTCTGTTCGTTTTAGGTTTTAATGTCACTCCTTAGTTTAAAAAAGAATGGCTGTATACTTCCCAATAACAAATATTATATGTAAACAATGGGTAAAGTCCATATCTTGCAGCCCTTTCTTCGGGGACTGTGGGGTGGGGGGTCATTTTGGGGGCCTACATACCCTCAAATTTTT
The DNA here is from genome assembly GCF_032884065.1 of Artemia franciscana. Classification (NCBI taxonomy): domain Eukaryota; kingdom Metazoa; phylum Arthropoda; class Branchiopoda; order Anostraca; family Artemiidae; genus Artemia; species Artemia franciscana. The sequence goes on from NC_088873.1 coordinate 29,350,742, forward strand.
TTATCACTTAAAAAGGGCACAAGAACTTTGAGTCGATACAATCACCCCTGGGAAGAAAATAATAATAATAAAAAAAAAAACACACTCAACCGTAATCTTTCTTCTGGCCAAACATATAAGATTCCACATTTTTGCAGATAGTAGCTTGAAACCTCTACAGAAGGGGTCTCTGATACGCTATATCTGATAGTATCCAAAATAGTATTCCCCTTATCCAAAAATAAGGTTAATATTCTCAGGCTCGTAACTTTACATTCAACGTAAAGTGCACCCCCGTCAAATTCCCTTCAGACATTTCCATCCTCGCTGAGAATCCCCCCTCTCTGTAAAATTGATTGTGGAAGATTCACCCTGAAAAATTCTTCTTAGTATTCTTTCAAATAAATAAGACTTTAGTCTCTAATCGGTTTCTCGATCGTTCGAGAAATGCGCCCTTCAGTGAAAATTATTTCTCAGAAAACAAAACAAGCGGGAAAAAGTCTCTGGATAATCCCCACGGAACATCTCCACATACAAAATTTGTCAAAGAGAATGTAAACCAATTAAAAAGAATTTCGTATAGTAATTCTGTCAACCCCCCCCCCCCACTGAGACATTTCCCTGGAATATTCATTCCCAGAAATTTCCATCCCCAAGGGAGATTCTCCCCATTGAGATCTACCCAAAGCCCTACCCCCAAAAATGGTTGTATATTTCCTAATAAAAAATAATACATGTAAACAAAGGGCAAAGTTCACAACTTGCAGCCCTCCCTCGGGGACTCTGGGCGGATTATTTTGTGCTTAAAGACATAGTTATTAGATTTTTCGACTATGCTGAACAAAATGGCTATCTTAAAATTTTGATCGGGTAACTGTGGGGAAAATGAGCGTGGGGGATTTAGTAACCCTCCAATTTTTTGTCACTCAAAAAGGGCACTAGAACATGTAATTTCCATTTGAGTGAGTCCCCTTGCAATATTTTAGGATCATTGAGTCGATACAATCACCCCTGAAAAAAAAAACAACAAAAAAACAAATAAACACGCATCCGTGATCTTTCTTCTGGGCAAAAATATAAAATTCCACATTTTTGTAGATAGGAGCTTGAAACCTATACAGTAGGGTTCTCTGATACGTTGAACCTGAAGGTGGTGTTTTTCATTAAAATTTTACGACTTTTTACTTTTCCCCCTTTTTCGAAGATAAGGCAAATGTTCTCAGGCCGGTAACTTTTGATGTGTAAAACTAAACTTGATGAAACTTATATATTTGGAATCAGCATAAATATCCAATTCTTTTGATGTTTCTAATGGTATAAAAATTCCGTTTTTAGAGTTCTGTTTATTATTGAGCCGGGTGACTCCTTACTTACAGTTCGTTACCACTATCTGTTTGATTTATTTTTCATTTTCAGTCGATGCTTTGAAAACTTAAAGCACGCTATTCATTACTACAAATACAAATCCCATCTTCAATAATATTTTATCTGCTATCTTCCTACCTTCCTATCAGAAGTGCTAACAATTACCGGCAATCAGAGAATAGCAATTTGGGGATAACCTCTTCTTGCACACATGTTGTGATCACCTCCACCAAGAACTTTCCACTTTCCTACACTTCCAAATAGAACCTCTTCTTTTTTCTCTTAGATTCTATTATTAAATAATTAAAGAGCATTACAGCTAAAAGGACGCTAAAATTCGGTCGTAGAAACAACAAAAATGAGATCATAACAAGTTTCCCCTGAAAATCCTTAGTGATAAAGGAAAAAATCGATAGTGATAAAAGAAACACACCTGGACCCTTAACAAAGCTCTATGATGCTGAGACAACGAAACAATTTGATAAATAAAATCAATATGATACTTTCCCTTTCGTATCTTATATCAAAAATCAGAAAGCAGTTACTTCTATTGTAACATGTTTACATAATAAAGTGCAATGAAATTACTGAGATAAACATCTTGAATGTAATTAAAAAATATATAAATAAAACATTATACCGTAAAAAAAGATAAAGAAAAAACATTGATATCACATAGGAATTTTGATTATTAATTTTCCAAATTTCCAAGACCCGATTCACTAGGGTCCTAGTCATGAGGGTACGCAGAAGAAGGCAAAAAATACGTGTGCCCAACTTTCATTCTAGGCTAGCTGAAAATCTTTGGATTTGTACTAAATAGATATTCGGCGATACTCCCGTGCGGTAGAGGACAATATCCATGGTGTAGTTATACTTTTTAGCCAACAATGGAGTAAAGATTCTCCATGGTTTTTTAAAATTCTCTAAACTCGAACAACTAACAACAAGCAGGTTTTTGAGGAGCTATGAAATGATTGAAGAAGGAAAAACCTCCAGAAGAGGTTAGAGTTAAGCTTAGGCAGCCAAAAACCTGAAAGTCTAACGATGCATACTAAGCCACTGCCGAAAATGTTTTTACTCTTTACCTAGACCCTCTTGCCATGACATTTAAGGGAGGTCCTCATGCAACTGCACCCTCGTTAACGTAAACCTATGCAACTGAACCCTAGTGTAGCTCAACCCCTTTTAACTGAGCCCGAATTAACAAAATCCCCGTTTAACTGAATACCCATTCAACTCAGCTCCAGTGCATCTCAATCCCCGTGCAACTGAACCTTCGTTTAACTGAATCCCATGCAACTGAACTCATTTAACTGAACACTCTTGCATTTCAATCCTATTTTAACTGAATCCCTTTAACTCACCCTTGTGCAACTGAACCCCCCTTCAAATAAACCCCATCCGGCCGAACCTCTTTAAATAAACGGTATAATTGAAAAATGTAATTCACCCAGTTTTATCGGAAGTGATAAAAGTTAACTTGAATGAAATGGTCTTTATTCATTGGTTAATTATTACGTCAGAATTGTCTCATTATTCTGATAAACTATCAGAATAAGGAAGTCCTTAGGACTGTCTTTTTGCTGTAATAGTTTATTAACAGAGTCATTTTTATTTATGTTTATACTGTGGATAAAAATAAAACCTACCTACCTACCTACCTTCCTACCCTCCCCCTTCTAAGAAACAACAATTTATCCTTCTATTTTATATGTTTTAAGATAGAAAAACTTTTCATGTCCAGGGCCTGAACACAGTTGAAGCTCATGAATGCAGCAATAGCTGCAACCTAGTGTAGAAAAAATCCGGCCCAGAGTAGATAAAGGGTTAAAAACACGTTAGATAAAGGGTTAAAAACACGTTAGAAAAATCTGCACGCGAGAAAGATTTACTGATTACGGAATGATAGCTATTATTTAGATTCATCTGAAGTAAAAGTTTATTAGGGAAGCAAAGTTAGTGAAATTTTAAAAAAGAGATAGAAACGCTGACAACTGTGCTTTTTTCTTTTTTTCTTTTCCAGTACTAATAGAGCACAACAACATGGTTGAGAGCTCAAGAAACTCATATCTTAATAACTTCCAATACCACCACGCAAATAGCACGAATACGCACAACAGAATGATAAATTAGGTTGTCTCTGGTACACTTTGAGTTTGAAGTATCTTAATAACTTCCAATATGACCATACAAATAGCACTGGTGATTGTGATATAGCAATGGTCGTATGAGACAACCTAATTTATCATTGTGCATAATTATCCTATTTGCACATTATTTAAATGAGAATTTTATTTATTGCTTTTCGTTTTCCTTTTCTTTATAGGTTTTGCTTAGTTTAGCTTAACTAGTTTTTTTCTGTTGATTAAGGCTCCCCAACGTGCAGCAGAAATATTCGGATTTCTTTATTATTTAAAGTTTTTGTTTTGTCCACTGCTTTTGTTTTAAAGTATTAAACCCGTTTTCTCAACACTCTCATTTGTTCGATTCTGAAAATGTCTTATTGTACCAAAAGATGGTTTTATTGTAATTTCTGGAATGTAAAGGCTTGAAACAATAAAAGTTCTACCACTAAAACCTCTACGATCAAATAACCTTATACTGATGTTTTAGATCTAGGTCTCTTCATCAAAATCCCCCGTCCGAGTCCCATTTGCAAGCGGAAAATAAGAAATATGGTTTGGAAAAAACTACCAAATGAAAGAAAAAATCATTCAAGTACAGACCTGATTCGTTGACGATAGATGATGTTCCTTTTCTTTTCAACCCTAAAATTTCTATCGAAACAAATTCTTTCGTATTTCGAGAGATACTCTGACATGTCTTTTTTTTTCCACCACCACTAGTGGGTCACTGGAAAATCATAGAGACAAAATGGGGAACCATCCAAGGTTGTGAGAATTAGGGTTTTATTTCTCCCATTCTATAAAGGTGTGCAGTAACAGGTCACTGGTTTTGAGGTTATATAGCATACTTCACGCGAAAGTTCCAAACAAAAAAGACGACTGATTCACTAGTCAAAGCTACTTCTAAGTATAATAATTGCTACCATTGCAATCTTCTTCTAGAACCATTCTTTTTTTTTTTGGCAGTGAAAGATTTTAAGCCTGTTAAAACTTGGTTTTTTCCCTATGCCTCTCAATTTTTCTTCAGACTCTTTCTTACTATTGTGTATTCCTAGACTAGGGACTATATCATATTAAAACTTAAGTCCGACCAAAAAAAGCTATTTTCAATTTTTGAGCCAAAGACCCTTCCTTCTCCATTCGCGCATTTTAAAACAAGATAACTATAATATTTGATAAGCGACCGAAGCAAGAAAGCAAAGTTTGAGATTATAATCAGCACTAGTTCAAACTCATTCTTAGGTCTAGGGTTGAGTTGAGTCAAAAAAGGCTTGATATAAATGAGGGGGGGGGCTGAGCTACTTGAAGGTCACGTCAAACGGGGTTCAGTTGAACGAGGGTTCAGTTAAATAGAGTTAAGTTCAGAGGGGATTGAGTTGTAGAATTTTGAAACATTTTGGACAAAATGTTGAAATCAATAGATACATACAAAGAATTGACTATTTATGATGATTCCAAATATACAAGGATTAATAAATTCAGTTAGGGTTACACCCATCAATTGCTTCGAGCCTGAGAGCATATGTCGAATTTTCGGAAAAGATGAGAAACTCTCACAAAAAGTAATGGGATGTTAATGAAAATCGCACCATCAGATTCAGCGTATCAGAGAACACTGTTGTAGAAGCTTGAAATTCCCATCATCAAGAAGGTGGAATTTTGTATTTTTTTTTTGCCAGAAGAAAAGTCAAAGTTGTGTTTTTATTTGTTTTTCTTTTTTTCCAGGGGTAGTCGTGTCAAACAAATGGTCCTGGAATATCGGGAAAGAGTTAATTCGAACAGAAATAAAAAATTCTAGTGCCTTTTTTAAGTGAACAAAAAGAATGGAAGACGACTAGCTATTTACCAATAAACATTTTGAGAGAGCAGATTTGTTCAGCATAGCTGAAAGCAGGGAAAGCAGGGCCCCCCAAGCCCCTGGGGAAAGGGCTATAAGTTATGAAATTTACGCATTGCTTACGTATAGTATTTGCTACAAGGAAATATACAGATATTTTTCTCGGGGAGGATTTTGTGTGGGGAGGGAACTTTAAAGGGTGAACTTCCGAAGGAAAATTTTTACATTGAGGGAATTTGCCAGAATCTTATGTGATTTTTTTTCTTGTTATTCCACTTAGTTTTTCTTTGTCGACTAAATTTTACATGTGGAGACATTCCGATAGAATAGTCTGAGGAAATTTTCCGCAGGATAAAAACGTCTGGAAGACTTTTTCGTGGGGGAGATTTTCTGCAGGAAAAATTATCGATGGAGAATTTTTCGCGGGAAATATTGTTCATGGGGAAATTTTCCACGGGAGCTACTTTATAGGGGGATATTTCCAGGAAAAAACTTTCCACAGAGGGGAGATTTCCGGCATGCTTTGAAAATCAATAATAAATTAAATCTTTTTCAAATGGAAGTACGCTGAGAATTTCTAAGGCGGAATCGTCCGAAAGATATTTTCCAGGTAATTTTCAAGAGGGATGGAATTGTCTCAGTGGAATTTTCTAGGGGGGGGGGGGGTATTTTACGTGGGAAGAACTTTCTATGAAGGAATTAGTCGTTAGGGTAGAAAATCTTCCATGGAAAGGGAGCCAAATTTCGGATCATTATTTGGAAAATGATTAAGAATCAAATATAAAAGTTTTCTCAGCTGGAAGTAACCAGCAACATTAAAACTTAGAACAGAATTTATTCCGAATATGAGGGGGTTGCTCTATCCTCAATACCTCACTCTTTACGCTAAAGTTTTACTTTTTGTCCCAATTCTTTAAGAACAACTCTTGAAACACAAGGGCCTCTCAACTAGAAAGAGAAGCCTTCTTATAGGTAAGCTACGAAAAGACTTTGACGCGAATAACGAGGGATTCAGGAGGGGACAACCCCCCTCATATACGATGGATTTCCGTTTTTAAGTTTTAATGTTGGCTCCTTACTTTCAGTTAGAATACTCATTTTTTCTTATTAAATCACACACATAGCGCTTATGCTTAAAAAATATTTATAATATTCAGTTTATTTTCTATGAAAAAAAAAACTTACCAAAATAAAGAAATAGCATGTAAAGAGCGCCAAATCTTGAAATTGACCATTAAATCTGCGATTATAAATATAGAATGCATAGACGTAGAGAAAGAAAAACCTGAAAATAAAAAGCCAAATTAGACGATACTCAAGGCACTAAAATGTACGTAAATGTGCAGACCAAACGTATTTTATAAAAGAAGCTGTATCTCCGAAATATGATTAATCTCAGTACATAGATGGACAAGATAAATTTGGTCTTGCCGATAGTGTCAATTGTCGTTCATTTATGTCAAAATGTTCGTGGTAACGAACTGTAACTAAGGAGTGACCCGGCTCAATAGTAACCGAAACTCTAAAAAACAGAGTTTTGATACAAAGAGATACATCAAAAGAATTAGATTTTTATGCTGATTTTAAATATATATGTTTCGCCAAGCTTCCGAGCCTGAGAAAATTTGTCTTATTTTCGAAAAAAGGGGGAAACACCCCCTAAGACTCATAAAATCTTAATGAAAATCTCACCATCAGATTCAGCATATCAGAGAACTCAACTGTAGAGGCTTCAAGCTTCTGTCTTCAAAAATGTGGATTTTTTTTTTACCAAACGAAAGGTCACGGGTGCGTGTTCATTTGTTTTTTTCCCAGGGGTGATCGTATCGACCCAGTGGTCCTAGAATGTCGAGAGGGGTCATTCAAACGGAAATTAGAAGTTCTAGTGCCCTTTTTAAGTGATTAAAAAATTGGAGGGTCACTAGACCCCCTCCGACGCTTATTTTTCCCCAAAGTCAAAGGATCAAAATTTTGAGATAACCATTTTGTTCAACATAGTCGAAAAGCTAATAACTATGTCTTTGAGGACGACTTAATCCCCCAAAGTCCCCGGGGGAAGGGCTGCAAGTTATGAGCTTTACCCATTGTGTACATACAGTATTGGTTATTGGGAAGCATATAGACACTTTCAGGGGAGATTTTTTCTGGAGGGGAGGAGGTCGGGGGAGAGGGTTACGTGGAAGAATCGTTCCATGGATGAATTTTCACGAGGAAAGAGAATTCCCATGAAGGGGGTGCTAGACTTCCCAGCATTATTTAAAGAACAATCATAAATCAAATAAAAAAAAACGAGATTTTTCTACTGAAAGTAAGGAGCAACATTAAAACTTAAAACGCCCAGAAATTATTACGTATATTAGGGTGTTCGTCCACTCGTCAATATCTCAATCTTTGCGCTAAAGTATTTTTGGTAATTCCATAGGTCTATTTATTCTAATTAAATGGCTTTTGGGATTCAGGGGGCATTCTTAAAGAACTGGAAAAAAATTCGAACTTTAGCGTAAAGAGGGAGGTATTGACGAGGGGGCAAACCACCACACATTATGTATATGAGGGAGCTTCTGTTCCTTGTCAGTACCTCGCTCTTTACGCTAAACTTAGAATTTTGTAATTTTTTTTAATAATAACAAACAATCTTAGCATTTAATGTTATCTTAAGAACCTTCTTAACTATGATTTGTATGTTATAATAAACCTTTCGGCTTGTGGTTGTTACAAAAAAAAAAAAAAAAAAAAAAAAAAAAAAAAAAAAAAAAAAAAAAAAAAAAAATCAGCTGAAAAGAAGGAACAACATGAAAACTTAAAACGAACAGAAATTATTACGTGTACGAAGAGGTAGCCCGCTTCTCAGTACCTCCCTCTTTACGCTAACATTTGACTTTTTGTTTCAATTATTTAAGAATGACTCCTGACACACAAGGACCATTTAATGAGAATAATAAGCTTTTTACAAATTCGCAACATTTTGGCGTAAAGAGCAAGGTACTGAGGAAGGGGCAACTCCTTCATATACGTAATAACAACCAAAAGTAAATCCTGAGAAAATTGCGATTCAAACAGTTCGTGGTAACGAATAATAAAAAAGGCTCAATAGTAACCGAAACTCCAAAAAAACGGTTTAAAAAAGGATTTTGATAAAAATAGATATATTAAAAGAATCGGCTTTTTATGTTTATTTCAAATATATAAATTTTCATTAAATTTCCCCGACTTTCGAAAAAAAGGCGGAAACACCCCCTAAAAGTAAAGTGACCTTAATGAAAATCACACCATCAGATTCAGCGTATCAAAGAACCCTACTGAATCAAACAGTTCGTGGTAACGATCAATAAGTTACATCAGAAGAATCACATTTTAATGTTGATTTTAAATATGTAAGTTTTATCAAGTTTAGTCTTACCCATCAAAAGTTACAAGCCTGAGAAAATTAGCCTCATTTTAGAAAATAGGAGTAAACACCCCCTGAAAGTAATAGAATCTTAACGAAAATAACACCATCGGATTTAGCGAACCCTACGGTAGAAGTTTCAAGCTCCTATCTGCAAAAATGCGGAATTTTGTATTTTTTGCCACAAGACAGATCACGGATGCGCGTTTATTTGTTGTTTTTTTTCCAGGGGTGATCGTATCAACCCAGTGATCCTAGACTGTTGCAAGAGGGCTCATTTTAACGGAAATTGAAAGTTCTAGTGGCCTTTTTAAGTGACCAAAAAATTGGCAGGCACCTAGGCCCCCTCACACGCTCATTTTTTCCCAAAGTCACCGGATCAAAAGTCTGAGATAGCCATTTTATTCAGCGTAGTCGAAAAACCTAAAAAGTATGTCTTTGGGGACGACTTACTCCCCCACAGTCCCCGTGGAAGGGGCTGCAAGTTACAAACTTTGACCAGTGTACACATAGCAATGGTTATTGGGAAGTGTACAGACACTTTCAGGGGGATTTTTTTGGTTGGGGGAAGGGGTTGAGGCGATGGGGTTATACGGGTGGAACTTTCCATGGAGGAATTTGTCATGGAGGAAGAGAATTTCCATGAAGGGGGTGCAAGATTTTTTTTTAGCATTTTTTCAAAGGGCAATGAAAAAATAAATATGAACAAGTTTTCTCAACTGAAAGTAAGGAGCAGCATTAAAACTTAAAACGAACAGAAATTACTACGCATATGAGGGGTTCATGTCCTAATACCTCTGTCTTTACGCTAAAGTAATTTTATAAATTTCAACTATTTATTCTACCGCCTTTGTGATTCAGGGGTCATTCTTAAGGAATTGGGAAAAAATTTAAGCTTTAGTATAAAGAGCGAAGTATTGACGAGGGGGCGAACCCCCTCATATACGTAATAAAAACATACGAATACAGAAGTTCGCTACGTAAGTTAATTCGTAAGTTACGTATATTTTCACTAATAAAAACGTTCATAAAGTTAAAAGTTCTAGTTGCCTTTTTAAGTTACCAAAAAATTGGTGGGTAACTAGGCCTGTTCCCCCGCTCCTTTTTTTTCTCAAAATCATCCGATCAAAACTATGAGAAAGTCATTTAGCCTAACAAATAAATTAATATGCAAATTTCATTTTAATTATTCATGTGCAGAGAGCCAAAATCAAAAGATGCATTAATTCAAAAACGTTCATAAATTCAATAAAAAAAAACAAGTTTTTCTTAACTGAAAGTAAGGAGCGACATTAAAACTTAAAACGAACAGAAATTACTCCGTATATGAAAGAGGCTGTCCCCTCCTCAGCGCCCGGCTCTTTACGCTAAAGTTTTTTACTGTTTTAAAAAGTAGAGCTGAGAGAAAGAGTCAAACTTTAGCGTAAAGAGCGGGACGCTGAAGAGGGAACAGCCCCCTTTATATACGGAGGAATTTATGTTTGTTTTAAGTTTAAATATCGCTCCTTACTTTCAGTTAAAAAAACTTGTTTTTTTCCTTAATAGCTTTCAAGCTCCTATCTGCAAAATGTGGAAATTTCTATTATTTGCCAGAGGAAAGATCACGGATGCATGTTTATTTGTTTTTTTTCCAGAGACGATCATATCAACCCAATGGTCCTAGAATATCAGAAGAGGGCTCGTTCGAACGCAAATTAAAAGTTCTAGTGCCCTTTTTAAATGACCAAAAAATATCAGGGCAACTAGGCCACCTCCCCCACCAATTTTTTCTCAAAATCGTCCGATCAAAATTTTGAGCCATGTTGTTGATCATTGTTGAAAGACCCAGTAACTATGCCTCTGGACATAACATGACCTCCCCCAAGAGCCCCAGGAGAAAGGTCTTTAAGTTATAAAATCTGTCCATTGTTTACGGATAGTATTTGTTATTGGGATGCAGGAGGAGGGAGGCTTTCTGTTGGCTTTCTGCTGGGGGTTTTTCTACGGGTGAATTCTCCATGGGGAAAGAAGTTTCCAGAGAGTGAACTTGCCAGGGGAAATTATATACTGCGGGAAATTCCCAGAGTTCTTAAACAAAATTTGTTGTATATGTGTTGCTTTCTCGTTTCCCTCTTAATTTTACGCGCGTAGCGGTTAAGAGCAATTGTCCGGGGTAAATTTTCACCCGGATTAAATTGTCTAGAGGATATTTCTATTGTGAGGGGGTTTTTCCGTGGAGGTGGAGTCAGATTTTCTGGCATTATTTACAAAATAATCGGAACAAAAAAAAAGTTTTTTCTCCTAGAAGTAAGGAACGACATTAAAATCTAAAACGAACAGAAATTATTACTCATATGAAATGGGATGTTCCCTCCTCAATGCCTCGCTCTTTACGCTAAAGTCTGACTGTTTCTCACAGCTCTATTTTTAAAACAATAAAATACTTCAGCATAAAAATCTCTAAATTTTTGTCTAGTTGTCTAGATAAACGGTGATACAAGGACAAAAACATTTTCAAACAGAGCCTTTTTGTCCACCAATGGCAAGTCAGCCGACAAAAACATTTTCAAACAGAGTCTTTTTGTCCACCAATGGCAAGTCAGCCATTTTCATTTGTTTATTTTTTTTGTTATTCAATTCAAATTTCACAATAGTCTTCAGGACTTTCGTCCACTACTCACGATGCTTATGTAATAGTTTTCAAGGCTACTTTTTTGTGGAATCTAGATGTGTTTCAGACTCGAAGAAGTTTAAATATTTAAATAGAATTCTTGGTGCAGTCTTATAAAATTATACAAATGGAAATATATAAAAATTCTAATTTATAATAAAAATATTTTTAATATAAATAATCTATAGTGTTGTTTTGTTGTTGTCTAATGTCTTGTTTTGAAATATCACACCCGTTCTTCAGTATTTTCATTTGTATACTTTTGTAAATGGAAGAGGCAGAGTGGCCCATAAAATTATTTATGCAGTCTTTTCATGCTAAATTTACACAATTTTATATCGTTTTAGTATCATTTTTAACATATGAAAATGTGCAACATTTTGCTTGCATATTTTGAAAAATATAATGCGATTAGCGTCCAGAAGAGGGATAGAAGAAACTGACCTTTTGCTCTATTAAAAGACAAAAAAAAAAAAAAAATGAAAATGTACAACATTTTGTAACAACCCAAAATATGTGATAGTTTTCTGGTGAAAAGCTTTCAAACCTTTACCCCTTCAAACATTTTGCAGGTTTAGAACACCTCTAACCCCCAAGAAATTTTTCTTAGTTCGTTCAAAGGCAACGCAATTAAGTTTCATACAACTAATTCTAAGTGCGGTCTTACTATGAAAACAGGTTTAGTTGTTTTCTTTCTTTTCTTTTTTTTTCAAATAGTCTATAATTTAATCCGCTAAAAATTTTACATTAAAGCCTTAGAAGAATTTTTAAATGAAAAAAATTCTTTTTTTCTAACTTCCAGCTTTAGACAAAATTTTCCTTAATAGACCATGTTTAAACTTCATCATTGATCTTTGAATCATTAAAGAAACACCACACAGAGTGGCTACCTCTAAAGAAAAATCCCTTCGAAAACAGATTGTAAGCATAGGACAACAAAAGACGGATCTCTGCCATAAGCAGTACAAGAAACTTCCCGCTTTTATCCCTGCTTGATTTGCTCGTCACGAAAAGGTACTCTAAATTTGAGCCACAAATATTGCCAAACGATTTTCCCCGTAAAGAAAGACTTTTCTAAGCTTAATGTCCCAACGGATATTGTTCTCTAAAAAGGACATATGCTTTTATTTTTACAACCAACTTATTCCATCAATAAAAGAAGACATATGCGGCTTTCTCATTCCATTCCTTAATAGAAACACCTTCTTTGATTTTGCTATTGAAATACTATTTCCCTAATATAATTCCCTTTAGCAACGAGAGCAATTAAATTTAAATGATAACAACACGAGTCGGAACAGGGGAAAGCTGATAACTTTAGAAAGTACACAGGTAAACAGAACTTGAAAATAGAGAGACTGAACCGATCCTGGGGACATTTCAAGAAAGTTCGAATTACGAAAACCAATCTCTTAACCCAATATTGTTCATTCTTTAAAACATTAAATAAAAAAACAAGTTTTTTTTAACTGAAAGTAAGGAGCTACATTAAAACTTAAAACGAACAGAAATTACTCCGTATATGTAAGGGCATTTTCCTCCTCAACGCCCCGCTCTTTACGCTAAAGTCTGACTCTTTCTCTTAACTCTACTTTTTAAAACAGTAAAAAACTTTAGAGTAAAGAGCGGGACGTTGAGGAGGAAATGCCCTAACATATACGGAGTAATTTCTGTTCGTTTTAAGTTTTAATTTCGCTCCTTACTTTCAGTTAAAAAAACTTGCTTTTTTAATTAATTTCTGAACGTTTTTGAATTAATGCATGTTTTAATTTTGGCTCTCCGCACATAAATAATTAAAATGAAATTTGCATTTTTTTTTTGCTAAATAGCTTTGTCATTGTTTTAATATGAAGATTTTGAGAAAAAAGCAGCGGGGGAGGAAGCCTAGTTGCCCTCCAATTTTTTGATTACTTAAAAAGGAAGCTAGAACTTTTAATTTTTTACGAACGTTTCCATTGGTAGAAAATATACGTAACTTAAGAGCTAACTTACGTAACGAACTTCTATATTCGTATGTTTTCATTACGTATATGAGGGGGTTCACCCCTTGTCAGTACCTCGCTCTTTACACAAAAGCATAAATTTTTTCCAAATTCCTTAAGAATGACCCCTCAATCACAAAGGCCGTAGAATAAATAGTTGAAATTACTAAAAATACTTTAGCGTAAAGAAGATATGCGTAATAATTTCTGTTCGTTTTAAGTTTTAATGCTGCTCCTTACTTTGAGTTGAAAAACTTTTCATATTTATTTTTTAATTGTTTTTTTTTAAATAATGCTAGAAAATCCTGCGCCCCCTTCATTGAAATTCTCTTCCCCATGGCAAATTCCTCCATGGAAAGATCCTCCCACGCAACCCCATCCCCCTTAACTTCACCCCCCCAAACCAAAAAAATCCCCTGAAAACGTCTGTACACTTCCCAATAACCATTAGTATATGTAAACACTGGTCGAAGTTTTCAAGTTGTAGCCCCTCCCACGGGGACTATGGAGGAGTAAGCAGTCCCCAAAGACATGATTAATAGGTTTTTAGACTATGGTGAATAAAATGACTGTCTCAGAATTTTGATCCGGGAACATTGGGGAAAAATGAGCGTGGGAGGGGGCCTAGATGCCCTCCAATTTTTTTGGTAACTTAAAAAGAGCACTAAAACTTTTAATTTCCGTTAGAATGAGCCCTCTTGCAACATTCTAGGACCACTGGGTCGATACGATCACCCCTGAAAAAAAAAACACAAAAAAAAAAACGCACCCGTGATCCGTCTTCTGGCAAAAAATACCAATATCCACGGTTTTGTAGATTGGAGCTTGAAACTTCGACAGTGTGGTTCTCTGATACGCTGAATACGATGGCGTGATTTTCGTTAAAATTCTATGACTTTTAGGGGGTTCTGCAACATAGCAGAACTATTTGCTTCTCAAAAGGGGACAATAATTTCGAAAAAAAACAATCACCTGAGTTATTCTTCCCTTTGGGTCGTAAGTCTCACAGCTTTTTTTGCAGATGTTTGGATAAATGGAATTAAGTTTTCCCTTCCCTCACACAGCGGCAGAACTCTCACCGAGTACCCATAAAGAATACATAAGGAGTTACAAGTTATTAATTACTAATTTTGGTTGAGACTCAATAACCTTTCCTAGTAGATATCATGATGAAAGTATTTAGAAAACATCCTCCCACTAATGAGGGAGGGTTTGGGTTCACTCCCGAAATATTTAAAATCAGGGAATTAACTCAAACTTTTTGGAAAGTTTTATTGAGATCCAACAAGCCTTTACAGCAGATTTCCTGAGTAAAAGAAGTTATATCCATTAACCACCTAGACAGGGAAGGGTCTATATTTCAAAAGAATGCAAATAGGACGCTTGATCTTGCTTTCTATGAACTTCAATTGATATGCAACAACCTGTTGTGGATGATTCAAATACAGCAGTAATTTAGAGATTCCTCCCCCTACAGAGGTTGAACTGAGTACGGGCAACACCAAAGACACAGCTTAGGTATTCTCTCTTACTTCCCACCATATTTGGTTGGTATTTGAAAGGCTGTTCAGGTAGATTTTCTGATGAAACAAATTCTAGGGCCTCTACAGAGGTAGGACTCCTAATGGTATAAGTGAAATATTGCTTCTTACTTCCCATAAGGTTTGGTTGAGGTCCGACAACCCTTTCCGGTGAATGTCCGGGTGCGAAATTTAGAGACAATCTAGCCCCTCACCCTTGAAGAGGCCAAATTATCTAAGGACCCTCAAAAGTACTGTTAGAAAGTAAATTCAGTTTTCATCAAGCTTAGAGAGGTCAGACAGAGCTTTAAGGTAAAAGTGCTGACAAAGATTTTAAATACCCTTTTCGTTTCCCCCTACCTATGAGTCAGACCACAGCCAGACTTGTTTCAGTTTAATTTGTTCCCTAGCTTTATATGCATATAAAGTATCAGAAAAATCAATACAACATTAAATTGCAGGAAAAAATCCGAAAAAGCAAAATGTTGTATATCGAACTCAATTTTCAAGCTTTTAGAGATTTGGAGCTGGAATCTCACATTCTGAAAGAGTTTGCTCAGACTCTTTCAGAGTTTGATTCGCAGAGCTTTTCTACATGACTTTAAACTTACATGATCCCAAAGAAGCTTGCTTTCAAAGATAGGACCTATTTTTTCTTTTTCTTTTAATGCTACTTAATGGCCAGGGACGAAAATATTGTTCTGAAAAACTACAGACAAAATTACCATATTTTAGAATTATTCTTCTTCTCCGTTTCATGATCCCCACCTAAATAATAGGTCTCAGATTTAATCTCTTTCTAAATCCAAGCTATTTGCCAGTGATCGCTAGAAAAAAAAAACTCAAAAGAAGTAATATTGCTCTGAAACGATAGAATATAATGCAAAAGGAATAGTTCTTGTCTGCGATACGAAGAACTACTCTCTTCTCTGTGGTAAGATTCTATATGATCAGGTGCGTATGTAAAGAAAGCTTCTGGCCCGGGCCTACCCAACCCCCTGAAAAAGCAAATCTAAATTTGAAGATGTTATCCGTACATTTTTTTTTATTTTCTCACTTATGCTTAAACCTTAGCTCAATTGAAGGTCAATGCTCAAATCAGGTGTTCAGTTACTACGAAGCAGCTTGTAGCAATACAAGTAAAACGTTCAAATATAAGACTACCTTGGTTTTAAAATTTTAGGGGTAGAATTGTCGATTTCCTACACTTAGGTCTATGGATATACAATCTAGATTACATAACTGTACCCAAAGCTCAAAGTGAGTGAATAAGAAGTTTTCCAGAGGATCTAGGGTGACAATTAAAGAAAATGCGCATTTACATCCTCATATCGATATTTTTTTTTATCTCTACAATAATTTACTCCCTATCATATTGAGACTAGTCTCTCTCAATAATTACATTTTGATTGAGAGTTGTTAGTAGTGAAGCCTCACTGGTTTTAAGCAGACACATAACCACTACTCCTTTCTTCCTTTAATGACTTAAGTTGAATGGCAACAACCTCAAGACGGATGTGTTATTATTTTCTGAGAGAAGCAGGTGTCTTTTACGTTAAAGGGAATATTCTTTAAGAGATGCAGGTGTTCATTACGCAGTAGGTAATGTTTACTTTAGTTGTTACCTAATAGGATTTTGGCTCTTACGTAATAAGACATGTTAGAGTCGACTAGTCAAGCTGAGGAGTTTTATTAAGACATTTTTTCTTCAACACGTTTTCTCAAGACTTTTCAATGCATTCCAAGACGTTTTCTAAGACATTTGTCTTCTAGACTTTTCAAGACATTTTTCTTCAAAACATTTTTCAAGACGTTTCAAGACATCCCTAGAAGTTTTCTACGACATTTTCCCTTCAAGGCGTTTTTCTTCACGATTTCTTTACATCTTACGTAATAAGGAATGTTTACTTATGTTGAGGATGACCAATCTCGCATGAAATGCTAGACTTCAGGGGGCCCATGGGGGATCCCCGCTTGTAACTGTGGAGGGCGCACACGTGGGATGTTACGTAATGACAATGCATACGTGGGTTCTTACGTAATACTTTAAGTGATTAATTTTCTTTCAACACTTTTTTTCTCAGGGAACCTTTATATTCTATTAACTTTTTGTCCGCATTAGGATTCCGAAAGGGCATTTCCATGCAATAGAATGGAGCACTAACCAGCTAGACCAACAGGTCATTCTATTATTATTGCTATTCGGGAAATATACTCTATGAAATAACCAATTCCAGATGCAGAGAATTCCCAAGTCCGCTTAATGGAATGATTAAAGGAATTGCGTGTTTCCTATGACAGCAATCATTGACACGGAGAGGGTAAAATCGATATTGCTTACACTTGGTATGTACCTGCATGTTAAGTAATGCTTTAGATAATGTTATCAGATAATATTGCGGCTTCTTCATAGCATAATTTTATTAATAGTCTTTTACTCTATTGGAACGTAAATGTGCTATAAGAGATGCGTTAAAAGCGAGAGCACCATTATGACTAGAACATACTACACCTTCATACATGATCAAAAATTTTTACTTTCCCTCTTTACTACACAGAATTTTACACTTATATTATGATGATTCTTGAATGAGCATATCTACATGCAAGAGCTAAAATATGCTTAAGCTGCATTAGTGAAATATATTAAGTTTTATCCTGGATCAATATGTCTAAAGGATATAAACTTTTGAACATACAAATTTTACAAA
Source organism: Artemia franciscana (assembly GCF_032884065.1). Lineage (NCBI taxonomy): Eukaryota > Metazoa > Arthropoda > Branchiopoda > Anostraca > Artemiidae > Artemia > Artemia franciscana. The sequence continues at coordinate 29,368,303 of NC_088873.1, forward strand.
TAAAAACAAATTTACAATGCATTATTAAAACATAGAAAAAGCAGTTAAAACACAACAAAGTAAAAAAACGTGATAAAAAACCTGTCATAGGATAAAATATAGGCAAAAGAAACACGAATTAAAGAAAGCTGGGGGTCCCCGAAACCAATTCCAGAGAGAAGGAATGATATTAAGGTAAACTTAAGCCATATTAAGAGCTATTTCTGAGAGCTTTTCATGAAAATGCCGTGTTTCTTTGGGCCAAGACTATGAACCCCAGATTGAACAGCGCACATTTGAACAATATTGTGTCTCCAAATTTCATATAATCTCGTTAGAGATAAATTTAAGCCACACTAAGATATTTTTGAGGGCTTTTAATGGAAATGCCTCGTTTCTTTGAGCCAGAACAATGCATCCCCGATTGACAGCTGCACATTTGAATAATATTTTCTCTTCCAATTTCACATAATGTCATTACAAGAAAACATAAGCCACATTAAGATATTTTTGAAGGCTTTTAATGGAAATGCCTCGTTTCTTTGAGTTAAGACTATGCACCCCCAGTTGACAAGAACACATTTGAATAATATTTTCTCTTCAAATTTTACATATTCTTGATAGAAGTAAATTTAAGCAAAATTACGATATTTTTGAGGGCTTTTAATGAAAATGCCTTGTTTCTTCGACCCAAAACTATGCACTCCCGGTTGAAAAGCGCAAATTTAAATAATATTTTCCAATCAAATTTCAAATGATCTCGTTAGAGGTATATTTGAGCCACATAAATATATTTTGAGGACTTTTAATGAAAATACCTCATTTCTTAGAGGCAAGACTATGCTCCATGGTTGAGAAGCTCGCATTTGAATAATAATTCTCTTCGAATTTCACATAATCTTTTTAGAGGTAAATTTAAGCCAAACTAAGATATTTTTGAGGGCTTTTAATGAAAATTCCTAGTTTCTTTATAACAAGACTATGCACTCCCGATTGACAAGTGTAAATTTTAATAATATTTTCTTTTCAAATTTCACATAATTTTGTTACTGGTAAATTTAAGCCAAATTAAGATATTTTTGACGGCTTTTAATGAAAATACCTCGTTTCTTCGACTGAGCGTTAGATTTCGCTCCCCCTCAGTCGAATCTTTTTTAACACCTCTGAGCTTAACTTTAAGCTTTAGAAAATATTAGTCCAAACAATTCATGCCACCGTGACAATATTTGGCTAGCCAGCCCTAGCAACCAATTCCAGAGGGGGGTTGGGTTATTATTAGATGTAAATGTAAGCCATATTAAGAGTTATTTCTGAGAGGTCTTAATGAAAATATTAAGTTTTTTTGAGCCAATCTCATACAAATTAACCCACCGTGAAATAATGTGGCAGACCAACCCCCTAGCGAGTAATTCCAGCCTGACCCCATATCATACAATTCCACCCGGGGCCTAGAAACCAATGCCGATAACCCTAGCAAGCAATTCTAGCCGGGCCCCCTAACATCCAAATCCAACGGGGGGGGGGCCTAGAAACCAAATCCAGAGGGGAGTTTTGTTATTAAAAAAAATTAAACCACATTGTGAGTATTTCCGGGAGGTTTTAATGGAAATGCTAGGTGTCTCTGACCCAAGGTTATGCATATTCAAACTACCATGACAATATGTGGCTAGCCCAGCCACAAAATGCGCATTTACATCCTCATATCGATATTTTTTTTTATCTCTGCAATAATTTACTCCCTATCATATTGAGACTAGTCTCTCTCAATAATTACATTTTGATTGAGAGTTGTTAGTAGTGAAGCCTCACTGGTTTTAAGCAGACATATAACCACTACTCCTTTCTTCCTTTAATGACTTAAGTTGAATGGCAACAACCTCAAGACGGATGTGTTATTATTTTCTGAGAGAAGCAGGTGTCTTTTACGTTAAAGGGAATATTCTTTAAGAGATGCAGGTGTTCATTACGCAGTAGGTAATGTTTACTTTAGTTGTTACCTAATAGGACTTTGGCTCTTACGTAATAAGACATGTTAGAGACGACTAGTCAAGCTGAGGAGTTTTATTAAGACATTTTTTCTTCAACACGTTTTCTCAAGACTTTTCAATGCATTCCAAGACGTTTTCTAAGACATTTGTCTTCTAGACTTTTCAAGACATTTTTCTTCAAAACATTTTTCAAGACGTTTCAAGACATCCCTAGAAGTTTTCTACGACATTTTCCCTTCAAGGCGTTTTTCTTCACGATTTCTTTACATCTTACGTAATAAGGAATGTTTACTTATGTTGAGGATGACCAATCTCGCATGAAATGCTAGACTTCAGGGGGCCCATGGGGGATCCCCGCTTGTAACTGTGGAGGGCGCACACGTGGGATGTTACGTAATGACAATGCATACGTGGGTTCTTACGTAATACTTTAAGTGATTAATTTTCTTTCAACACTTTTTTTCTCAGGGAACCTTTATATTCTATTAACTTTTTGTCCGCATTAGGATTCCGAAAGGGCATTTCCATGCAATAGAATGGAGCACTAACCAGCTAGACCAACAGGCCATTCTATTATTATTGCTATTCGGGAAATATACTCTATGAAATAACCAATTCCAGATGCAGAGAATTCCCAAGTCCCGCTTAATGGAATGATTAAAGGAATTGCGTGTTTCCTATGACAGCAATCATTGACACGGAGAGGGTAAAATCGATATTGCTTACACTTGGTATGTACCTGCATGTTAAGTAATGCTTTAGATAATGTTATCAGATAATATTGCGGCTTCTTCATAGCATAATTTTATTAATAGTCTTTTACTCTATTGGAACGTAAATGTGCTATAAGAGATGCGTTAAAAGCGAGAGCACCATTATGACTAGAACATGCTACACCTTCATACATGATCAAAAATTTTTACTTTCCCTCTTTACTACACAGAATTTTACACTTATATTATGATGATTCTTGAATGAGCATATCTACGTGCACGAGCTAATATATGCTTAAGTTGCATTAGTGAAATATATTAAGTTTTATCCTGGATCAATATGTCTAAAGGATATAAACTTTTGAACATACAAATTTTACAAATAAAAACAAATTTACAATGCATTATTAAAACATAGAAAAAGCAGTTAAAACACAACAAAGTAAAAAAAAACGTGATAAAAAACCTGTCATAGGATAAAATATAGGCAAAAGAAACACGAATTAAAGAAAGCTGGGGGTCCTCGAAACCAATTCCAGAGAGAAGGAATGATATTAAGGTAAACTTAAGCCATATTAAGAGCTATTTCTGAGAGCTTTTCATGAAAATGCCGTGTTTCTTTGGGCCAAGACTATGAACCCCAGATTGAACAGCGCACATTTGAACAATATTGTGTCTCCAAATTTCATATAATCTCGTTAGAGATAAATTTAAGCCACACTAAGATATTTTTGAGGGCTTTTAATGGAAATGCCTCGTTTCTTTGAGCCAGAACAATGCATCCCCGATTGACAGCTGCACATTTGAATAATATTTTCTCTTCCAATTTCACATAATGTCATTACAAGAAAACATAAGCCACATTAAGATATTTTTGAAGGCTTTTAATGGAAATGCCTCGTTTCTTTGAGTTGAGACTATGCACCCCCCAGTTGACAAGAACACATTTGAATAATATTTTCTCTTCAAATTTTACGTATTCTTGATAGAAGTAAATTTAAGCAAAATTACGATATTTTTGAGGGCTTTTAATGAAAATGCCTTGTTTTTTCGACCCAAAAATATGCACTCCTGGTTGAAAAGCGCAAATTTAAATAATATTTTCCAATCAAATTTCAAATGATCTCGTTAGAGGTATATTTGAGCCACATAAATATATTTTGAGGACTTTTAATGAAAATACCTCATTTCTTAGAGGCAAGACTATGCTCCATGGTTGAGAAGCTCGCATTTGAATAATAATTCTCTTCGAATTTCACATAATCTTTTTAGAGGTAAATTTAAGCCAAACTAAGATATTTTTGAGGGCTTTTAATGAAAATTCCTAGTTTCTTTATGACAAGACTATGCACTCCCGATTGACAAGTGTAAATTTTAATAATATTTTCTTTTCAAATTTCACATAATTTTGTTACAGGTAAATTTAAGCCAAATTAAGATATTTTTGACGGCTTTTAATGAAAATACCTCGTTTCTTCGACTGAGCGTTAGATTTCACTCCCCCTCAGTCGAATCTTTTTTAACACCTCTGAGCTTAACTTTAAGCTTTAGAAAATATTAGTCCAAACAATTCATGCCACCGTGACAATATTTGGCAAGACAGCCCTAGAAACCAATTCCAGAGGGGGGTTGGGTTATTATTAAATGTAAATGTAAGCCATATTAAGAGTTATTTCTGAGAGGTCTTAATGAAAATATTAAGTTTTTTTGAGCCAATCTCATACAAATTAACCCACCGTGAAATAACGTGGCAGACCAACCCCCTAGCGAGTAATTCCAGCCTGACCCCATATCATACAATTCCACCCGGGGCCTAGAAACCAATACCGATAAGAACCTAGCAAGCAATTCTAGCCGGGCCTCCTAACATCCAAATCCAACGGGGGGGGGGGCCTAGAAACCAAATCCAGAGGAGAGTTTTGTTATTAAAAAAAATTAAACCACATTATGAGTATTTCTGAGAGGTTTTAATGGAAATGCTAGGTGTCTCTGACCCAAGGTTATGCATATTCAAACTACCATGACAATATGTGGCTAGCCCAGCCTAGCAAACAATTCCAGAGAGGGGAGGATTGTAACTAGACATAAATTTAAACCATATTAAGATTTTGTTCTGAGAGTTCCTAATGAAAACGCCTTATTTATTTGACTGGATGTTAGATTACAGTCTCCCCACCACTAAAAATTGTTATAACAACTCTCACCTTAAGTTTCAGCAGGATTTTGTTCATGGAACTAGCTGCGTGCTCATTTTCGTTCGTGAAATTTGTTGCTTGTTGAATTTCCCCTTCGTGACACCTGTACATTTATTTTTCTCGTCGTGAACCTAATTGTTGATCATGGAACTTGTTGCGTGCTGATTTTTGTTCGTGAAACTTGTTGCGTGCTGATTTTTGTTCATGAAACTTGTTGCATGTTGGTTTTTCTCTTCATGAAACTTATACATAGATTAATCTCCTCATTAAACTGATTATGCTCATGGAGCTTGCTGCGAGCTGAATTTTTGCTAGTGGAGCATGTTACATGCTGATTTTTGTTCGTGAAACTAGTTGCATGTTGATTTTTCTCTTAGTGAAACTTGCACATTGATTTTCTCCTCGTGACACTGATTTTGTTCATGGTACTTTTTGCATGCTGATTCTTGTTCGTGGAACTTGTTGTATGCTGATTTTTGTTCGTGATACTCGTTGCATTTTGATTTTTCTCATTGTGAAACTTTTAAATTGATTTTTCTTCTCGTAAAAAATTTTGTTCATGGAACATGTTGCGTGCTGATTTTTCTTCGTGGAACTTGTTGCGTGCTGTTTTTTGCTCGTGAAACATGTTAAATGTTGATTTTTCTCTTCGTGAAATTTATTTTGTTCATGAAACTTTTCGCGTGCTGATTTTTATTCGTAGAACTTGTTGCGTGCTGATTTTTATTCGTAGAACTTGTTGCGTGCTGATTTTAGTTTCTGAAAGTCTTGGTCTTTCTCTTCCTGAAACTTGTAAATTGATTAATCTCCTCGTAAAACTGATTAAGTTCATGAAAATTATTGCGAGCTGGTTTTTGTTCGTGGAACTTGTTCTAACCTAACCTAACTTAATCTAACCTAACTTAATCTAACCTACCATGCCTATGTTAGCCCTAGGTTCCACTACGCTTGGTACAGCCCCATGATACATTTCCATGAACTAAATCAGTTTGCTCACATTTCACGAGGAGAAAAATCAATGTACAAGTTTAGCGACAATAGAAATCCACATGCAAAAAGATTCACGAACAAAAATCAGCACGCTACAAGCTCCAAGAACAATAAATCATCAAGCAAGAAGTTCAATGAACAAAATCAGTTTCGCGAAGAAAAAAGAATCAATTTAAAAGTTTCATGAAGAGAAAAAACAACATGCAAGTAGTTTCATGAACGAAAATCAGTACAGAACAAGTTCAAAGAACAGAAATCAGCACACAAAATCCATGAACAAAATCAGTTTCATGAGGATAAAAATCAACGTACGAGTTTCACGAAGAAAAAACAACTTGTAAAAAGTTTCACGAAAAAAATCCAAACGCAACAAGATCCACGAAAAAAATCAGCAGCTAACAAGTTCCATGAACAAAATCGGTTTCACGAGGAGAAAAATCCACGAACAAAAATGAGCAGTCAGCAAGGTTCACGGACACAATCAGTTCCACGAGGAGAAAAATCAATGTACAAGTTTCATGAAGAGAAAAATCAACTTGCAACAAGTTTCACGAACAAAAATCCGCACTCAATAAGCTCCACGAAAAAAAATCAGCACGTAACAAGTTCAATGACCAAAATCAGATTCGCGAGGAGAAAAGAATAAATGTAAAAGTTTCACGAAGAGAAAAACAACACATAACCCGAACAAAAGTCAGCAAGCAACCGTTTCCATAAACACAAACAGTTTCACAACGAGAAAAATTAATGTACAAGTTTCACGAAGAGAAAAATCAACATGCAACAAGTTTCACAAAGGGGTAAATCAATCATATATTGAAAGGTAGCGTGATATGAATAGTCTTGGCTAGAAAAATAGTGTTTTCATTAAGGCCACTCAGAAGTAACTCTTAATATGGATTAAATTTACCTCTAATAACAAGCCCCCCCTTCTAAATTGGTTGCTAGGGTGGGATTGCTACATATTGTCACGGTGGTGTGAATTGTATGGACAAGCATTTTCTAGGGCTTAAAATTAAACTGAGAGGTGTTAAAAGAATGTTTTACGACTGAGGCGGGATTGAACTCCAACGCTTAGTCAAAGAAACGAGGTCTGTTCATTCAAAGCCCTCAAAAATATCTTAATCTGGCTTACATTTACCTCTAACGAGATTATGTCATTCAAATGTTCACTTGTCAGTCGGGGATGCATAGTCTTGGCCCACAGAAACGCGGTATTTACATTCATTGCGGCATCAAAAAACATAGCATTTTCAAATAAAGCTCTCATAGATGACTCTTAATAGGACTTAAATTTACCTTCAATGTAAACCCTCCCCTCTGGAATTGGTTGCTTGTACACCCACCTTTCTTTTATTCATGGTTCTTTTGCTTATATTTTATCCTATGGCAGTTTTTTTTTCACCTTTTTGTTTTTTTCCTTCGTTGTGTTTTAACTGCTTTTCCTGTGTTTTAAAAATGCATTGTAACTTTGTTTTTATTAATAAAATTTGTATGCTCAAAAATTTGTATCTTTTAAACTTATTGATCCAGGATCATTCAAGAATGACCATAATATAAGTGTAAAATTCTGTGTAGTAAAGAGAAAAAGGCAAAAACTTTTGATGATGTATAAAGGTGTAGCATATTCAAGCCGTAATGAAAATCTTCCTTTTATTTCATCTATGATAGCACATGCAAGCTCCAATAGAATAACAAATTTTATTACTAAAAAAATGCTATGAAGAAGCCGCAATAATATCTGATAACATTATATAAAGCATTACTTAACATGCAGGTGCATACCAAGCGTATGCAATTCTCCCCTCTTCGTGTCAATTATTGCAGTCATATGAAACACGCCGTTTCATTTAATCATTGTATTCAGTGGGACATGGGAATCTTTGCGTGCGGTAATGGTTATTCATTAGAATCTATTTCCCCAACAATAATAATAGAATGACTTGTTTGTCCGGGCTGGTTAGCGTTCCATCTCTGGACGGAAATGCCCTTTCGAGTCCTAATGCGGGCAAAAATCACTAGAATATAAAGGTTCCCTGAGAAAAAACGCCTTCAAAGAAAATTAAATCTCTTTAACTATTACGTAAGAACCCACGTTTGCATTATCATTACGTAGCATCCCACTTGTGCGCCCTCCAGAGGTACAAGCGGAGATGCCCAAAAGGGCCCCCTGAAGTCTAACATGTCACGCGAGATTGCGTCATCCTAAAAATAAGTAAACATTCCTTATTATGTAAGAACTAAAGATATCATGAAGAAAAACGCTTTGAAGAAAAGTTGCCTTAGAAAGGGTCTTGGGATGTCTTTAAACTTCTTGAAGAAAAATTTCTTAGAAACGTCTTGAAGAGAAATGTCTTAAAAACGTCTTGGGATGCCTTAAAACGTCTTGAAGAGAAATCTCTTAAAAAACGTCTGGGGATGTCTTGAAACGTCTTGAAAAAACGTCTTGAGGAAGAAATGTCTTAATAAAACTTTCCCGGTTGACTAGTGGACTCAAAATCCCTATTATATAACAGAAGTAAACATTTCCTATTACGTAATTAACACCTGCGTCTCTAAGAAAATTATTAACATCTGCGTCTTGAGGGGATCACTATTCAAATTAGATCATTAAGGAGAGAAAGGAGTAGTGGCTATGTGGCTGCTTAAAACCAGCAAGGCGTCACTACTGTTGTTCAGTTACCGAGTGATAGGTTGCTTAATACAGCTTACGAATATTTACTCTCACAGGAAAAAAAATTAGGTTTATTTAAGATATAAGACATTTTAGATAAAACAGGGTTTTCTTCTGTTCAGAATGAAGGTAGAGCACCAATGGACATACTTGCAAATTGGGAGGATGAGATTAAAGTCGTGATAGAAAATCAAATAATCCAATGATGGACAGAAGAACAAAAGAAATAGGTAACGTTAAAATTTTATAAGGAGGCTAAGCAAGTTTATGGGTAGAATTTCTACCTTAGGCTGAATTTACCAGTTAGATATTTTTCTTTGTGGATGCAGCTCAAGGCTAATCGCCTTCCAATTAGCGCAAGATTTAAAAGGTTCTCAAAAGAAAGAAATTGCAAAGAAGACAGGTATATTTGTCAGCTTTGCAAAGACGAGGCGTATGATTTGGTGCATTGCTTGAGCCGATGTCAGAGGCTCTCTACAATAGGGGATGGTATAGTAAAAAAAACTGAGTTGATACTTCTAGATGTCTTAAGTAGCACTTCACAACATTTTATCTGTAGAATAGCAAGGTATCCAAGTTTATTAAAAGAAAATCGTAGCTTACCATAGGCACCGCAATAACGCTGCCTAAGTAAAGAGTGATGTGGGCACAATGTATTATTTATCCAGGGCACTTCGTGTCCAAGGAGTTGTTTTAGAAACTTATAAAAGGGCTCATTCTATTGGAGATTGAAAGGGTTAGTGCTCTTTTTAAGTGTCAAAAGTGACTGGAGGACAGCTAATCCCCCTCCAAGGCCCAACATTTCCCCAAAAACATCCAATCAAAATTTTGAGATAGCCATTTAGTTCAACGTAGTTGAAAGGTTCAGATATTATGTCTTTGAGGATGACAACCTCCCCCCACCCACAGCCCTCAGGGCAAGGATTGCAAGTTACGCCCTGGGGGCGTATAAGGATTATATAGAAAGGGTGACCGAACCAACTTCAGATGGGGCTGATTGGATTAATAATCAGATGTTCTAGTGCCCTATTTCATATTCAGATCAATTGGAGGGTGGATAGTCCCCCTCCCCCTCATAACTCGTATTCTCCCGAAATGCAACTGATGGAAATTTTGAGATGGACATTTGTTGTCGTAGAAACTTCGGAAAATGCTCATTCGATTAGAAATTGATAGGGCTAGTGCTCTTTTGAATAATCAAAAGTGATTGCGAGGGCAACAAGACCTTTTCCCCACAACCATCTATTCTAAAAACACATCTAATCAAAATTTTGAGACAGCCATTTTGTTCGGTGCATTCGAAAGGTCAGGAAATAACGTCTTTGAGGATGACAATCTCCCCCCACAGCCATCATCGCAAGGGTTGTAAGTTATGCCCCGAGCGCATCTAAGTTTTTTTTGGAGAGCGTGGTCGTAAAAACTCTGGAATGGGCTCATTTAATTGAAAATAAGACGTTCTAGTGCCCTTTTCATCAGCCAATGTGATCGGTTGGTAGCCAGCCCTCCACGTCATATTTTCCACAAATGCATCCGAGATGCATCCGAGAATTTTGAGACAGCCATTTGTTCGAAAATAGTCCAAAGATCATATAATAAAGCCTATGGGGTTGAAAGGTTGTAAGTTCTGCAACAGGGAAATATAAGGTTGTTATGGAAGGGATGGTCGTGTGAACTTTAAAAGATGTTTTTTGGATTGGAAACGTATAGTTCTAGTTCCCTTTTATGAGACAAACATGATGAAGAGCAACTACCCCCCCCCCCTCCCTTGGATCCTCTTTTCCCGAAAAACATTAAATTGAAATTGTGAGATGTTGTTACCAATACTCTTAACATCATATAACAGCGTCTTTCGGGTAGAAACAATCCCCCACAGCCCATGGGTAAGGGTTGTAAGTTATACTCCGGGGCATAAAGGATTTTTATGGAACGAGTGGTCATATAATCGTTGGATAGGAAGGAGCATTTGATTGGAAGTCTTAAGTTTTAGTGTCCTTTTTAAAAGTCAAAAGTGAATGGAGGTAATCCCCCCCAAGCCTATCATTCCCCAAATCATATCCGATGAAAATTTTAAGAGATCTATTTTATTCAGCATTGTTGGAAGATCCAGTAATTATGTCTTTGGGGATGTCAAACTCCCCACAGTCCTACTGTGGGTACTTTCCTTTCCAATAAGACGAACGGCATTCAGGTGAACCTTTTAGAGAATGTTGAGGTGAGTGTTGAACTAAATCGAAAACGCTATGTGTATAAGGATTGTCAAAAGGTTGCAACACAGGAATAACTGAGTAGATTAATTTGGAAAATTTTGAAAATGATAAGGGACATAAAAAAAAAATGTTTGCATTCTATCAATACTCCTACAACTACCACCACTATTGCTACCAGACTACACCAATTAAAGTATTGAGGGGAAATTCAAACTAAATCAAAAGACGCTATGGGCATAAAAATTGTCAAAATAGCGTATGTCCGGAATTAAGGGTATGTCCGGAATAAATTATTAATTTGGGCATTAAGTTGGAACTTTCAGATAATGCATAAAGAGGAAGATCATCTCACCAAAAGGCAATGCGTGAATACTACTGCTAATACTACTGTTAGTGCTACATTTACTACCACTACTACTACTACTACTACTTTTATTGCAAACTACTTGTAAGGCTATGACCATTGAGATGGAAATTTCAAGAAGTATATGAACATGCAGGTTATCAAAAGGACACATCAGCAATGTCGTGGCATCGGCTAATTGTTTTAAGTTGAAAATTCCAAGTCTAGATGAGAGGGATCTTTTACCGACCAAAAGGCAATATGTTAATACTACTGCTGCTAGTAGTATTACCGCTATTCAAAACTATTACTACTAACATCAATACTATTACTGTGACTACTATTATAATTATGCCTAAGGGTATGAAGGCGAAATTTTCGAGGGATCTTGAGGGGGAAAGGTGAACTGAATCACAACACGCCGTCTGTATACAGGTTGTCAAAAGGGTGAAACAGCAATATTATAGGAACCGTTTGGTACGTGAAGTTGAAAATAACAGGGCTTGTTGTGAGGGATTTTGAGCAAACCAAAAGAAAATATTTGCATCCTAATGCTACTGCTTCTACTCATACTACTACTACTGTTACTATTATTACTACTTAGATTAGTACTACTGCCACTAAAGTTTAAGCCACTACAACTAGGGTTTATATAATCCCAAAAATTTAGGATATATAGAAACTGTATGGAACTCATTCAAAAAACCGTATGCTACACATATTGTCAAGCAGACACATCAGAAATGCTTCAGGAGCGGTTGACGGTTTTAAGCTGAAACTTTCAACGTTTACTGAAGGGGATGTTGAAGAAACCAAAGTTGCTATGCGTATACTGCTACTAATGCTGCTACAACTATTTTTACTGCGCAAGCTAAGATCATTAAGATTAAGCTTTCAAGGATTATTTAGAGGGATGTTGCACTAAATTAAAACAGACTATGAGAACATGGACTTTCAAAAAGGTGACAAAGCAACATCTGAAGAACAACTTATATTATTAAGTTAGACTTTTAAGAGTGAGCTGAGGGGGATTTAGAACTAACCAGAAGGCACTATGCGTATACTTTTAATATTACCACTACAATTACCGCACCTATTTTGGGAATGATATTAATTTTTGTTTTTCAGGTCAAGTTCAGGAGTTTTAAAATTAAATTAAAAAATATTGTTTGTGTCAAGATTAAAATGCCGAAAAAGTTTCTCTAACATACAAATAACAACCTAAACTATAGATTCTTATAGAAAAAGAGACTATATCAATAAAAAAGAACAAAAACTAATTTAATTTTTTTTCCGCAAAACAAGTGTTTCACAGAAAAGTAAGAGTTCCATTAGGCCAAAAATGAGGAGAAATAAAATCAAATAATCTTCCAAGCGTAAAACTGAACAGAAATTACAATAAATAGCCGAGTCAAACTCAAAACAAGTAAAAACTAACATTCATAGGGCCGATAACCCCCATACCTTCTCAAGACCAGAACATAATTTGCGCTTTACTGAAAACAAAATACGTTCTAAATGTTTTCACTTTTTTATTTTCATAAATAAAAAATGATCAAAAATTTCAGGAATAAATATCAATATATGTCAATTAAACTGACAATACATGTTTTTTTTCCAAAGGAAAATGATTAACTGCCATGCTACAATCATCCCGTTCGTGCGTACAGACGGAATCTTACTGGCAACTAAAATATTTTCCGATAGTAATTTTGTTTAATGTTCCTAAACCACATTAAATGACAAAAAAAATTAAACGGCGACTGTAAGAGCTTGAAGAAACAGAAATTATGTAGTATATGATGGAGCTACCTCACCTCAAAATCACGATAATGAATTAATCATACCTGAATGATGACTATCCCCGAATTAGAAGGCCCTTTAAATTTGTCTAAAGGGGGGGGGGGGGTGGAAATACAAAAAATAATTTTAAGATATAATCTTCATTTTTTTCAAGGGGAGTTCTTCGAGCAAATCCTTTTTATAAGGAAAATTCATGAAATCTTATAAAACCTAAAATAAATTAACTCAGTTACGCAAAGCTTTAAAACTGGTGCCAATTTCGTCTGTTTATTTCGTATGCACTGCATAGAGCCTTGAGAGTAAATGTGCCACAACGCGGAATTACGGCCTCTGAAACTGGGAAGCTGAATGTATATGTTTTAACTAATTTTAAATCGACTGAGTATCTCAAAATTTTCTGCATAGCTGCATTTTGACCTTCTACAGAACAATACTGCTGTTTTGGGCTATTCAATGGACGAAAACAGCGATTTTATGTGGCACAATCCTCTGTTGTCCTAGAACTCACAATTCCCGTTTGATTGAATACTCCCCAGATATTCTAGGACCATTGCTTCAATGCGATCACCTAGGGGAAAAAGAATAAAAAGAACAAGAAAAAACACATTTGGGATCAACCTTCTCAAAAAAAAACACATTTCGTATTCGTCTATATAGTGGCTTGATACCTAATATTCTCAGGTATACTAATTTGACAGCGGGATTTTCGTCCAGATCAACCTTCTTCTTTGGGATGTTCCCCCCTTTTCCTAAATTAAGCAAATTAAGCATAGCCCGTATGAAAAACACTGATGTACACTCAAGCCCTAAAAGTGAAGTTTAAAACATTTTAATTCAATAAATAAATCAAGGCAATATATACCCTTCCTCATCTCCGCAAAAAGATTGTTGTTTCGTATCATGCTAAAGGCGGCCCAGTAAACTAGCAAACCAACTTACGTTCACAAGCCAAGACGCGCTATTAACTGTTCTATCTATCCAGGATCACCAAATATACGGATCTATTAAACAGGAACTACTGCTTAAAGTAAAATTTTCACCGGAAAAAAATAGATAAGGGATATTTCATTTTCTTTAAGTTTTTCAAGGAAGATGTTGGTGCACTGAATCATTTGAATCTTATTCAAATAGCAACTTCAATTACAACTTCAAGTTAAAGAACAGTTAATGCACCGTACCAAGTCTAACAAGCCAGACATTTATGTACGCTTAAATGCATTATCTCAGATGTCTATATTTCCATTTTATCGTATCTACTCATTTCCTGTGTCTCCTCACTTACCCCCCACCAGGTCATCATTGGTGACCACAGGCGATCCATCAGCATGATGCATAGTAGATATTAGTGTTTCTAGCAATTAAGGGGCAAAATCTTGCCGGACCCTCTAATGCGACATCCGTGTCAAAGAAAAAGAAGGTTGCTCTGACAGGAAATGGAAAAAACTAAATTTCCACAGGATTGGTCACCATTAATCAATGAAACGTAAAGGAAACAAGTAGGCAAAAGAAAACTTGACGAAGCATGGTCACAAATTATTCAAGACATTGAAAAAAGATTTCCGCCGACAAATACATTGTTATTGCTTCAGTATTACCACAAATCAAAGTAGCCTATTCATGGTAAGGAGTGATAAGCAAAAAATACATTTCCCAGCAGTATCCAACGCTCCAAAAAACAGTATTTTCAAAAGATACACACATTACAAATAATTGCCTTTTTTACTGATAAAAGGAGGCTTATAATTCAATAGCAATGAAAAAGCAACATTAAAACTAAAAAAAAAACAAACAAAGCGGTTTGTAATTGTAAGCGTTCTACTTACTGCAAACTTTAAAAAAAATTTTTAACTGGTACTCTTATTGTATAAACTCTTTGATGCTGGAATTGTTAAAAGGACTAGAAAATATAATTATGTTGGGTCAAAGCTTCGTCAAGATCTATTTTGCGAAAGAAAAACAAGGAAAAAGTTAATACTAACGAAGTAAACAATTTAATTGCTGTATGAATCACCCAACACATATGACAACAAAAATCAACATTTACTATTGACTGTGGTAAACGAGAAACCAATTCTTATTGGTCCACCAGAATTTAAAGTTTCTCTGAAGCATTCGAAAGTTCAATTTCAATAGGATCCGGGCACTTTGTGCGTAAGGACCCGCCAGTTTTAAATTTGGGATGAAGGTACCTACAAGAAATAACACTGTCCCCAAGAAACTTTGGAATGCTTACCTCTACTGTCCAGGTTCCGGTAGGCTTTAAATTTTCAATCACCCAGTCATAGTTGAGTCTTAACGTGTAGCGTTTGGGCAATTTCTATTTCAGTGGATTTTGATCAGAATAGTGTCAATCAAGCCAATTTTTCGGAGGTGAATGGAGTTCGTCCGGGATGAGACAGACTCTGTCTGCTGACCACGTGCCTCGGATATGGGGCTTCTCCCCTAACTAAACACTCCGATCAGGACGGCCGCAACCATGTGGCGGGTGAAGCCCTACCCGGGAATCTCAGTATCTAGCTTTAACCAAACTCTAATCAGATGCCAGGCCTAGGGTCGGTTGGGCTATCGACCCTCCACCCGAAAATTAAGTAATACGGAAAGTGACAACATAGCCTCGGACCCGGATTCCCTTTTAAGATCTCGACCATCGCGCGTCAACGGACAAGCTGACGACGTCAGAAAGACTGACAGACTAAACCTTATGGTCCAAAGGGGGCTACGAACAGCCACCTGGAATGTCTTGACTCTGTGCGTCAAAGAACCTACTCTCCGAAGAACTTCGCAAGAATAAAGTGTCGATTGCGGGTCTTACAGAAACCCATCTTACCGGAAGCGGAGAAGAGCGAATAGGTAACAATGATTCATTGCTCTGGTCTAGAGAAAGCACGAGAAGGAATGGTGTCGGCCTTGCACTAAATAGACTTACAAGAAAGGACTTACTTTTACACGAAGCTGTATCTGACATTAATGAAGGCCCGCTTTGGACACAAGCATGGCAAGATGACTGTCATCGTATACTATGCCCCGACCAACGATTCTGATGATGTGACTAAGGAAGATTTCTGCTCTGCTTTGTCCAGATGCCTTGCGACAGTGCCCCCTCATGATATAACTGTTCTCCTTGGCAATTTCAATGCGAAAGTGCGCGATGATATGGGTGCATTGCGCGGAACAGTTGGTCCTGTTTCCCCCGACCCACTTAACGACAATGGGCTTCGCTTTCTTGAAGTGTCCCGAACTCACGACCTTTGCATCGCAAACACCTACTTCCGACATAAAACTATTCATTAGTACACGTAATATAGTAGCGACGGTCGTACAAAGAAGATGATTGACTACGTCATTATTTCCAAGCGCTGGAGATCATTGGTGAGGAACTGCAGCACTTATAGGTCAGCAGAGCTCGGAAACGCAGACGACAAGCTTGTGTGCAGCGATCTCCGGCTTCGCCACAATGCAATTTTGGAAAGAACTAATAAAGTGAAAAGAAATTTTTAATTGATGAAAGTTCAACAATTCAATATTTAATTTCACTTCAGTTTAGTTCAGTTCAGTTCCTTTTATTGTTACAACACTGTAGTTTTTATGGCACTTGGTACTAACCAAGTGACATATAGCGATCGCGAATTCTGTCGGTCTGTCCCTGTTTTGCTACATTAGGCACTTCCAGGTAAGCTAGGACGATGAAATTTGGCAGGCGTATCAGGGACCGGACCCGATTAAATTAGAAATATTAAAAAAAAGGTATTTTAGAGCATTAAGAAACATTACAAAAGAAAGTGTATCCTATCGAATGCACACATGACGTCTAAGCTTAATTCCCATATTTTTTTTTAACTTATAAATGAATAAGAAAATAACACTTCCAGTTGGTGAAGATATGAGCAAGAAGAATGGTTGGTTGCTCTAAACTTCTTCTAATTTCTTCATCTATAAATTGAACAAGAGAAGTTAAGAGGATAATGACAATTAATTTTGCAATTTACAAAATTGTTCTTTTTTCAAATTATTTGGAGTTTTTATGGCACTTGGTATCAACCAAGTGACATATAGCGATCGCGAATTCTGTCGGTCTGTCCCGGTTTTGCTACATTAGGCACTTCCAGGTAAGCTAGGACGATGAAATTTGGCAGGCGTATCAGGGACCGGACCAGATTAAATTAGAAATATTTAAAAAAAAGTATTTTAGAGTATTAAGAAATATTTACAAAAGAAAGTGTATCCTATCGAATGCACACATGACGTCTAAGCTTAATTCCCATATTTTTTTTTTTACTTAAAAATGAATAAGAAAATAACACTCCCAGTTGGTGAAGATATGAGCAAGAAGAATGGTTGGTTGCTCTAAGCTTCTTCTAATTTCTTCATCTATAAATTGAACAAGAGAAGTTAAGAGGATAATGACAATTAATTTTGCAATTTACAAAATTGTTCTTTTTTCAATTTATTTGGAGTTTTTATGGCACTTGGTATCAACCAAGTGACATATAGCGATCGCAAATTCTGTCGGTCTGTCTCTCTGTCGGTCTGTCCCGGTTTTGCTACTACGAATATACAGGTTATCAAAATGATGTATCAGCAATATCATAGCAACAGCTAACTGTATTAAGTTGAAACTTCCTGGACTTGAAGAATATGTTATCCAAATGACCAAAAGGCAACACGTTAATACTTCTGCTGCTAAAGTGCTAATGCTATGATAGGCAGCAAAATAGCGCTGCCTAGGTAAAGAGCGATGTGGGGACAATATATTATCTATTTATTTTTTTTAGACCAGAGCACTTTGTATTGAAAGAGTTGTCATAGAAACTTGTGAAGGGGCTCATTGAATCGGAAAGTGCAATTCCTATTATCCTTTCAAATAGTCCAAAGTGACTGAAGGGTAACCAGCCCCCTCCCCCCTACGCCAATCCCTTCCCAAAACACACCCAATCAAAATTTTGAGAAAGCTATTTTGTTCCACGTAGTTGAAAAGTCCAGTAATTATGTCTTTAAAGATTAAAACCCCCCAGAGCCCTCGGGGCGAGGGTTGTAAGATACGACCTGAGGCATATAAGGTTTGGTGGTCGCATATACTTCGGAGGGGACTCATTAGATTGAAAACTGAAAGTTCTAGAGCCCTTTTCAATAGTCGAAAGTGATTAGAGGGTAACCAGTCCCCCCCCCTGTCTCATCATTTTCCCGAACACATTCAAGCAAAATTTTGAGTGAAATGAAATTCCCAAAAAAACACAAAATATATTCAAAATTATTCCACTTTTTTACTTTAAATTTTAAGGGATAAATATCAGCATATGTATGTTAAACTGAAAATCCATGGTCATTTTTTCAGTATAGTGCAAATTGTGTTCTGGTCCTGAGAAGTCATGGGGGTTGTCGGGCCTACTCATGTTAATTTTTCCTCATTTTGAGTTTGATTCAGTTATTTATTGTAGTTTATGTTCGCTTTGGGTTTCAAATATTTATTGATGGTGCTTTGCGGTAGTTTTATGCTTGGAAGGTTATTTGACTTTATTTAAGCTCAATTTTGGTTCAATGGAGCTCTTTGCTTTTCTTTGAAAAATTTGTTTTGTGGAAAAGTTTTAAATATTAGTTCTTATAAAGGGCACTAAAACAATAAATTTCCAATCGAATCCACCTACTCCAGAGTTCATAAGACGACCCTTTCCACTTATATATTACCAATAGACAACGTGCAAAATTATATCCCCTGCTCTGAGGGCTGAGGGATTCAACTTTGGAAGCATATTTGTTTGATCTACGGACTATTTTGAAGATAATGGTTATCTTAAAATTTAGATTGGATGCATTTGGGGAAAATGAAGTGGGGACTGGAGGACTCCAACCACTTTTTACTCATGAAAAACATAGCTGAAACTTTCGATTTCCAATCGAATGATCTCCCTTCAAAGTTTATACGACTACCTCTTCCATAAAAACATTATATGTTAACAAAGGGCAACTTGACCCCTTTGGACCACTCTGTGTTGACCTTTTCTTCATTTTTCTAGCTTTCTCGTCGACGATGAGCTTCCTCTGTAATTTATTCAAGCACCTCTTCATAGGTAGGTTCGTGGTTAACATTTGACAGCTTGCATAATTTACAGCCCCTGCCCCACAGGCTTGGGAGGGGGTCAAACTTAGAAGCATAGTTATTTAATCTTCGGATTATTTTGAACAAGATGGCTATCTCAAATTTTGATCGGATGTATTTGGGGGGGAGGGTGTTTGAGGGGGGGGGCTGGTTGCCCTTTGACCACTTTGGACAGTTAAAGACTGAACAAACGGTTTCCAATCCAAAGAGCTCCCTTCGAAGTTTATAAGACCGCCTTTTCAATAAAACATTATACGTTAACAATGGGCAACTTGACAACTCTGGACCACTCTGTTGGTTCACGTTTTCTTCATTCCTCTGGCGTTCTTGTCAACGATGAGGAGAGAAAACATGATCAGCTTACTGTTATTTTATTCCTATCTGTTGGCTTTACAACCAGTTTCAGTGTTCCTTCCGATCCCAGGAGATGGATTTGCAAATGTGATTAGAGTAAGGCAAACTGGTCACTATTTCTCAACTTCCGCTTAGGTTTTTTCCACAGCATCGCTGCCATTTCATCTTCTTGGCGCTGCTTATTTTGACAGTAATGCTCGTTACTACGTATATAAAACAGTAATATTATTTCGTCAACAAAACAAATTGAGAACCAAGCCAAACAAGATCCTCCTCATGATTTCTTTAATTCCTCCTCATGAGTTCAAATGTCCATCAGATCTTTTCTCGTCTTTCTTCTTAGAGAAGACAATTTATCCATCGAGTCTATAAGAGATGAAAATACCAAGCTGGAGTTCACAATTAATCTCTGCCCTTCTCTGTTAAAGAGAACTATCCCCATCAATAGCAGTTCAGCAAACAAAACTAACTGAAAACTCTTAGCTAATTTATAGGGAAAATTTCCAAATCAATCTCATTTTTAATCTCATTTTTAGGAAGGAAGAACTAGGTGACAATACCAGAGATCGTATATAGCTAAATAGCCTATGATTGCATTAAGATATTTCATGAAATAATAATCACTACTGATCGGTGGAACTATTTTGTAACTTACTGAATTTTATGACAAAATCTACAATCTAGCCTACTTATTTGAAGATTTTGTTGAGCTTTACATTTACGATGTGAAGGAACAAGGGTATTCACTAGAACTTAGTTCTTAAAAGAATTAAACTCCCAACATTTTTTAACTAATATTATTTTTTCTATTGTTTAATACTCAATGAAAAGTTTTTAATCGAAAATATCCTATAAATTGGATTTAAAAAACATTCCGAGTATGCAAAAATCTGATTTATAACATTAAAACTCATAAACTAAATACTTAACAGAGGTTTACTAAAAAAAAAAAAATTAGATGGTTGCGCATTGCACCCTTCAGAGTGATCCTATAAAACTGCAGCCCCCTTCTATATTAGCCCTTCAACTATTTGAAGTAAACAGGGAAAGAGTTCCTTAGTTATCCCTTGATACCACCTCTTACCTTGCTCTTTATTGGTCCTCAAAGTCTGCCAAAGGTGGTATTTTTAATCTGACCTAGGTTGTTTTTTTTTGGGGGGGGGGAGCAGTACCAAGGGTTACACCTCATTTTCATGTTTTGAAAGATGTCTGCCATGTAACAATTTCAGTAGATTTTTAGTATATTCCAGTGTTTTAAGCTTTCTTATTCAATTTATGACCTGTCTAGAAGAAAGGAATGACCGTAAATGCTTATAAAGTTTCCAGAAGTTATTATTTTGAAGAGGGAGACAGAGAGGAACCGGCTCAAGAAATGAATCCACTCGTAAAATTACCACATTCAGAAAAGAAAATAAGTCTCTTAAACCTAATTCCTACAAAGATGAAAACTGAAAATGTACTGCCAGCAGCTGAATAATAGGTTGGGTTACCATTCGCTAGGAACTTAAAGTATCTGCTAGGAGAAGTAAATTACATAATTAAACAAAGAAGGTACACATTATCCTTCTGATTAAGGCAGGTCAGGATCAGAACAGTAGCGTCATTTAAGAGTGAGTTCGGGCCCTGGACTTTAGCTGACTATAGTTGGACTGTAGGTTAATGTAAGCCTTTTAACCGCCACAGTAACAACTACTCTAATCTTTTTAACCCCAAAATCCATTTTAATTTTCGTAATTCTTGTCACCGATTAGAGTCAGCTTGTAGTCATTTAATCATATCGGTAGTTTCGCTTATTTATTTTAGAATTTTTTTCAAATGTTTTTAAAGAATTTTTGATGATTTTTTAAAAAGGACTCGAAGTCCACATAAAAATTTGCCAGAGTAAACTATAGTCAATTACCGTAGTTCAGGGCCCAGGCACACTCTCAGTATAGACTAATGGGTTTCCCATGTATGATTAACTAAAAAAAGAAGTACGTTTTTCAGAAACGATTGAGAAAAATTGAGATTTAAAAACAAAGACTATCGCTTCTCAGCCGGTGAACTATCTTCAAGGGTTCTACTTAGAAAATTTCGAGACCAATCTTCAAAAATCGGCTTTGAAGACCACTTATATCTGTCCAATTATGCCTCTACTTCATTAAATCTTGAGTAAACCTCTCGAACAAGACATTAAAGTGTCCTTCCCAGCTTAAAATGAGTTGAAGCTAGTAAGATAGAAATAGTAATTACATAGTATTATTCCACACATTGGCATGAATATAGAATTTATGAAAGTATACCCCTTCCCCCACAAGACGGGTGTCACCTTCTTTAGGAATGTTTTCGATCGTAGGATTAAGGTTTAATAAACCTTTCCTAAAATTTCTAGTCTTTACAAGTACTTTTTAGGTTCAAATGTCAAAGAAGCTATACGCGAATTTTTCCAAGAAAGCGAAACTTAGAGATTCAGATCCCTCTCCAAAAAAAATGCTTTGATCCCTCCTGAAATGAAATATAACTATACCAATAAAAAGAATAACCCAGTTGCAATAGCGATATGAAACTTTCTATCTTTCTTAAGTGGACAATACCTTGAAAAAATAGTAGGCTCATATTCGATTAAATCAAACTATCGTGTTGGAGGGATATTTCAACATCTACAAGTATATAAAGCAATTAAGGAAATACTATCTTCTTAAGTGACCCTTCAGCTAAAAACAACAATAATAATTAAGATAAGCGTTGTAGGACTTTTATATCTTCCAAGAAAAGGGATTTCCAATGAAAAGAAATGGATTACGCTCATGAACAAAAAAAATATAGCCAGATATAACCATTATTTAAATACCATTGTTTTTCCCGTATATATGTAAAGCAAATAAGAGATTTCATGGTAAAAAAAACACACAGCGTCAACTCTTGGGCACAACAATCAATTATAAAACATGGTAAGTGAAAAAAGCTAAATATTTGGTTCTGTCCCTTTTGGAATTCTTCTCTTACTAAAAAATCGTTGTTGTCTACCCTTATATAAAAGTGATACCTTTCAATACTTTTTACGTAGTGAGTGCACAGTCGCCAAAAATTAAAGAAAAAACTACATAAAAATATTTGGCAAAACATAACAGCTTGCGTAATGCTAACATAAACCTAATTGGTTGAAAAAGAGCGGCATAGGAAGTTGAAAATCTTTGGTGAGTATTTCACAACCATACCATTCAAATGCGAGTTTTTTTCTATTTATAAATGTGGGACTTGTCATTTTCCAGTGTTTCAATTCAAATATTATAAAGACAATATTTTGTAGTTTTACAGACGCCACATTATGTTCATAGAGAGTGGAGACAAACTTACCTTGACCAGTATTTTTTACCAATTCGAGACTGACAAACACCACTGTCAAAATGATCAGCCATCCAAGTAATTAAAACTAAGTTGAATGTGTTAAAGCTTCCAAAGAATTCCAAACCTATCATCTCAAGACCTAAAAAATAAAGAAAATGAATCGGAATGGTCCCAACACTTGTAAAACTGATAGAAAACAAGGTTTGACATTCCGGATTTTTAACATTGTCGTTACTAAGACCAAACAAGGTATCTGAATATGAATATAATCAAAAGATCGTATTTGGCAGAACAAAATTACCGATTGATAAGTTTAATCTTGCTCCATCGTTCAGTAGAAAAACCCTGTTTTTTTAATTTAGTTTCTGATCGCTCGTCAAGTAACCCTAGGAAATTCACCACTAACATAAAAATCTACCACCAGAAAATCTAACATAAACAGTCCAGTTCTTTTATGTATCTATTTGTATCAAAATTCTGTTTTTTACAGTTTCTGTTGCTATTGGGCCGAGTCGCTCCTTGCTTACAGTTCGTTACCACGAACGTTTTAAATATTATGCTTTACGTTTTTCTCCAAAAGCTATGTCTTTATTTAAAGGATTTCTGATTCTTTGTGTTGGTTACTGATTTTCGCTACTCTGCTTTACGAGTTTTCCTTTATGAGCCTACCCACCATTATTTCTAATATAAAACCTATATATAAACAGAAGGCAATTCGCTTAGTTTGAGGTCCTTATCCAATGGGTACCTGATCATCACTGATATTTAAGGTTGAATATCTTTTGCTTTAATCCCCGTTTGTCTTTAAATTAAATTAGGAAAAAAAAACATGTTTAGTACATCTTGGGTGGTCACAAATGAATACAGCCTGTTTTCCATTCAATGAAATGTTTTCTCCTCTTAGGTTAGTTTTACCAGTGTATCCCCTCCGCAATCCCTCGCTCTTTACGCTAAAGCTTTTAATTGTTTTAAAAGTAGAATTGTGGCAAAGAGTCAAACTTTAGCGTAAAGAGCGAGGGATTGCGGAGGGAACGACCCATTTCATATACGGAGTAATTTCTGTTCGTTTTAAGTTTTAATGTCGCTCATTACTTTCAATTAAAAAAAACTAGTTTTTTTATTTAATTTCTGAACGTTTTTGAATTAATGCATGTTTGATTTTGACTCTCCGCACATAAATTATTATATTCTTTTTCTATTTATTAATTCTTTTTTTGGCTACATGACTTTCTCTTAGTTTTGATCAGACGATTTTGAAAAATAAGGGGTGGGGAAGGAGGCCTAGTTGCCCTCCAATTTTTCGGTTACTTAAAAGGGCAACTAGAACTTTAAATTTTTCTTTTTTCACATTATTTGTAGTTTTTTTTTGTAATGTTTTTTTTAAGCACAAATAACTGAAATTCTCTAAAACAATAGACAGATACACATTTCTTGGTCAGTTAATTGCTCTGAATTCATTTCTGAAGCTTCTTTTACTATCAGAAGAAAACGAATGTTAAATTCTTAAAAAAAAATAAGAAAACTAGGTTTTTAGTTTTAAAAAAATCAATAATAATGTTAATAATGGCGTAGCCTATGGTTCTGGCAGATGAGCAAGTATGAACAAACAGAGGTAAATAAACAAGAACAAAAATCAGCATCGTTCCACATAACAAAAGGCAACAAAGTCGTTCCTAATGATAGCTTCATTTATCAAAGCACTGATTTTATTACCCAAATGCATAATGAATTATACAAGAGATCGCGCAAGGAAATTTAAAATGTTATCCCTGGGAACTATCACTATTCTTCGCTAAATGCTTAATGAGCCTTCGAATTGCTAGTGAAGCTCCATTGCAGGTAAGGCAATCTGCAATAAAGTCATTTTTCGTACAGGGACAATTTTCACTATCATAACGTTCAACTCGGGATGAACTCTTAATAGTCTTGAACAAAATTGAAAAATCTACAGGCAGGCTCAAAAATCTTAATTCGCACAAAACTTCGGCCAAGTTTCCCAGCCAATCCGAAGGTTTTTAAAGAGATGGATGACCATACCCGCATGTTTGAAAAATTGCATTGGTGAGTTCTGGCTTCTCTGGTTATTTCACGAGCCCTTCATTTTCAAAAAGGGAAGGTAAAATAGTACAAGAATATAGGAGGTAAAATAGGAGGTAACATCACTAAACTACGATGATGAATCTTTGGAAAAGTAGAGCCAGATAGATATGTGCAACTACAGAGGACCCCGCTTTTTTGGCCTTCATGAGGGCAGCTTTGTCTTTTCTGTTAAAGACTTACTTCTTCAGGCCCGTCATCTTGACCAGAATAATCTTTCCAACTGTCTCAGCTTTCTCTGCGTCCACACCCAGGTATGAGTTAATTCCATTTGCAATTTTTTGAAGCTTTGTTACCTTTAAACAGGATAGATTTTCCGAAGTACTCGATGATCTTCTTCGTGTCATCAAAGTCTAGTCCTAGCTTGCTCGAACTCATATCTGGGATGTAGGTCACTTGTAGAGTAGTCAATTTTCGTCAGATGTTGTATCAAGAGTTTCATCTGAAGTTATGTTGACTTCAAAAGAATCCAAATGGCTCGCTGTAGCTCCGTCATGCCATCTCTGTTAGCAATACATTCATGCATTTTTGAGGCTTCACATGGACTCCTGCACAATGACAAGGCCCGCTGAAATACCAGCCCAGAGTCTTCTGATTTTCTAATATCACGGCCTCCCTTCTAAGATGCTTTAAAAATTTTCGGATAACTAGTGTAATGTTCAGCCATCTGTTGCTGGTATATCCAAACTGACTTGACATGGAGGTTATGCCTGGATGCCAACAGAAGGTAAAAATCTCTGTGGCTGAATCTAGGTGCGAATTGAACAGACCAAATCTCTCAGCACGAATAAATTGGAGTGGTATCCTAAACACCAGGAGTTACTATAGCCAAAGCTTTCTAATTATTTGGAGCTATTGGTCCTGGCGTTTTCGCCTCACAAGGCTTTCCACTAGCTGCAAGAGTTGAGAACTCCGTTGGAGATCTTCACGGGTAGATAGCCTTCTGAGAGATCAGTGAAGAGATGTGTGTGAAGACGCCAATGAATCAGTTTCTTATTGTAAGATATTAGCATAAAAGGATAAGGAGATGTTAATATTAGCACGAAAAGCTCTAGAAATTACTTTTCCAGAGAGAAGATGCGGCACTACACTAGGCACACATATAATCTTCAGCATCTCTTTAAGACTAGTCCAATTCATTCGGTTTCCTATAGAAAGTTGTTCAGCACAAAGTTGTTCAGCTCATTCGTTTTAGGCTATCAGACCTAGAAATTTTCATAAATTTCCACCAAAAGGGTTGGTCAAATATCAGCACAGAAGTAAATCAATAATTTCATACTTTCCAAGCCACAAAGCTTAAGGTTGAGTAAAAACAGGATTTTTTGCAAGATGGGAAATCAATAACGGGTTAGAACAAGATTCTTGCCGTATTCCCATGCTATTTTCTACCTAATTAAAAACAATTACCACACAAACCATTCCAGCTCTGACTTGGCATATTCAGGAGACAGTTGCAAACTACAGCTAATCAAGAGAGGCATACAGGTCACGGAAACATGTAAGAGAGATTGGCTCAGGGGCTACCTTTGATATCACTATTTGAGTAACTCGGCAAGGACAGACGGTTTTTCTGTGTCGCACCAAAATAAAGAACCTCTGCTCTTCGAACAGGTGACCTGTTGGACATGAGAGATTGCAGGAGAGTCGGTAGTAAGGCCATCCCAAAGAAAGCGCTTCTATCGTCCAACGTAAATACATCCTGATCTATATTATCTACAACATTCTGAACAACATGTGCGGAGGTAAAACACTCAAGATTACATTCATCACAAACTGATACACAACGGTCAAACTTTAGTACTTCAGCATATGCGAAGCAGAACTAGCGGCTGCAAAAAGTGTCAATAAGAAAATTAGATTTAAAGTGGTGATCCAACTACATCACTAATTTTAGAGTGCACCGACGGAGACACGAGAGCGAGCTGCTTGGACGATGGAATTACCAATGACAAGCAAGAGAACTGTCTATTCCAGAAAACAGCTTATCTAAGTATATCATGTGGATTCATGAAAAGGAGGTGGATTGTCTTCTAGCTCTTCCTAGAAGGCAGCTGCTGGGCTGCCATACAAGATTCCTTCTACGGTGACCATCCTTTAATTTCAGACTTGGCATTCTTTGCTACGGCTGCAATAACATTAATTTTCTCACTGTCATATTATCAGCTTTGTCCAAAGTATTACAAATTATGGAGTATCTCAGTTGACTTTTCGTGAACGTAATGAAAACTGGATTGCCGAAAGCAGTAGCAAGAACAAGCTGCTCTTCGACAGAGGCGACAAGCTTATTTTTCATATGTATATATAATAGTAAAATTCGAAGCCTGTCCCGTTAAGAGATTCATGCAGCTTATCTATTTTTCTGGAGAAACACTTACACTCTTAAAAGAAACGTTATATTTCAGTATCAATTGACCTTCCCTAATTTGACACTTTTTAATTTGATCGCTTGTCAAAAGGATGTATCAGTAGCATCTTAGGAACGACTCATGGTATTTAGTCGAAACTTTCTGAGAATCTTGGGAGGGAGGTTGAACTTAATCATTAGATACTATATGCTTTCTGGTTGTTAAAATGGCTCATGCATTTGTTCAAGAATAGTTAAGGGTGTTAAGCTGAAACTTCCAGGGAATGTTGAGGTAGATGTTAAAGTTAATAAAGACACTATATCTATCCCGGTTATCAAAAGGGTATATCTGCAATGTTAATAAAAATTACCTTTCTAAATTTCTGATCTTCTCAGTACCGCTGTTGTGAGAACAGGATTTTTAAATTGTAGAGGTTTTTCTTAGTTCTCAGGATGATCTTCCCGATGTGTTCATAAACTATCTTGTCATGCCGTTGGATTCTGTGAGACTTTTCTGACAGACCCAACTCCTCATGTTGTTTTTCCTGGATATCAATTTACTTTTAAAAACCGATTGACAAGATGCCAAGGTGGTTTTCGCAGATTTAGTAAAGGAAGGTATCTCTTTTCGACACCTTGCCGTTCTGGAAAGTTCTCACGAGGAAATGCTTTTTGAAGTAATGGTGACTGAAATTAGTCTTGGAGAAAAAGATATAGTTCTTTGCGTAGTATACCGACCACCTTCTTCTCCTGTCAAGTCTTTCCTCTCTAAACCCAATGATTTTTTGCATTAGCTTCATTTTCAAAATAAAGATGTTATCCTTCCGGGAGATTTCAATATCGACCTTCTAGAAGCTGTAAATGAATCTTCTGTTGATCTATTATTTTTTTCTGCTTATTTTGCTTCCTACTTGCCTGACACCTACAATAATTTCACCTAGTCCTGCTTCTCTCATTGGTAATATTTTTACAACTTTGCCAATTCAAGCAAATTATGCTGCTTTAATTGATATATGGGATCATTTTCTACTGGTTTCAGATTTGGCTTTTACTTATAAAATACCGCAGGTAAGCAAGGAACATAAGTACAGTTACAAATAAAATAACATTAAAGTACCTGAATGAAAGCCTTGGTCTGTTGAATTGGCAGGATGTTATATCCACGGAGGATACAGATATGGCAACTGATATTTTTCTAAGAAAATTTAATTATTGTCTTGATTCTAGTTGTCCATTTGTTACGAATAAAATTTGCAGAGAAAAATTTCTTATAAGGCCATGGATAAAGCCTAGGATTTTAATATCAGTAAAGAAAAAAAAACACTTAATTATAGTTTGGAGGATGGATCGACTACTAATAAATTGGAGAAAGTGGCTGATATTTAGAATACTTATTTTGCTAATATAGGAGATAAAATTGTTTCATCAGTAATGAACGAGTTTGATTCACGTAGTAATAAACATTTTTCTTCATTCCTTCAGTCTCCACAAAGTAATCCAACTTTTCCTGTGCCTATTTCTCAATCTGAAATATCAAAAATATTGTGTGATCTAAATCCAGGTAATTCACCGAGAATAGACGGGTCTAATTATATAATTGTTAAAGAAATATAGTCTGCGGGAGTTTTACCATTACAGCATATAATTAATCTTTCATTTAAAACTGAAGTTTTCCCATTTGCTTTCAAAGAAGCGAGGATAATTCCACTTCATAAGGGTTCATAAAGATGGGTTTTCAGACTCTCCTAAAAACCCATCAAATTATTGCCCTATTTCTATTTTGTCAGCTTTTTATAAAATATTTGAGAAGACATTTTATAAAAGGTTTTATGATTTTCTTAAATCGTCTAATTTCTTCACAAATTCCCAATGTGGTTTTACGTCAGGACACAATACTGAACACGCTTTCCTTGGTCTCGTCTAATACATTCATAAATGCTTATATAGATGTGAAATTCCAGCATTAATATATTTAGATTTTTAAGAAGCACTCGACACAATATCATATTGTATTTTTTTTGTAAATTGGATAGTTGTTGAGAGCGCGGATCCACGTTGTATCTAATTAAATCTTATCTTGATGAGAGAAAGTAATACATAGATGAATGCAATTTCCTCTCTCCATCTGAACCTCAGTCTTTGATGGTCAGAGTACCTCAAGGCATTGTCCTAGGTCCTCTGCTTTTTCTAATTTATATTTGCGTGATCAAAGCGTGATCTTCATCACGCTTTGACAATCCTGTGTCTCAACATACATTTTGCTGATGATACGGCAGTTTCACTTTCTGAGAGGACTGACGAGGGAGTTGGAGGCAAAACTGGATCCTGGATTTCCTATTGTTTTTGATTGGTGTCCTTCGCATTTTATTGCTTTGAATCTATGAAAAATTAATTTCATAATTTCCGGCAGAAAGTCAATTATCCGCCCTCCTATTACCCGAGTTACTTCTTCAAAGTATCTATTATCAATATCTCGGGTGGAAACGATAAAGTACCTTGAACTTGTGATTGACGGAAGCTTATCTGTTAGAACACACATTCAAAATCTACGCTTAAAGAATCCAAGGTATGTTGGTTTAATGCGATGGTTGCAACATTATTTGCCCTACTCTGCTTTACGAAGCATTTATTTTGCTCTGATTCAGTCTAATATTAATCACTGATCTCTAGTATACTTAACAATATTTAAAAGCCATATTAAACCCATGAAGATTTTTACAAAATAAAGCCCTATAAATCCTGAAACTTTTTATTCCATCACCTATTAAACTTCCAAATAAGTCTTCTACAGCATATTTATATACCTATCTAGATATACTTCCAGTTTCTCAACATTTTACTTCTGGAGCAATTCTTTTCAAATTCAATTATGACATTAGGAAACTACCGCCAGATAACCTCAATCAAAGCTTGTTCTCCCAATCACAAGATTTACGTAATTATAACACTCCACAAAAAAAGTATCTACTTTGACAAGTATAGTACTGAGAGATCTAAATTCACTCCGTTTGTGTTAATAGCCTGGTGCTGGGATGCTCACAAAGATTTTATTGATAAGATTTCTTCTATCCAATTAATAAAAAGGAATCTTAAGTTTCCTGTAGTTCAATATTATCTTGAATTTATTGTCTATCTAATAAGGATAAAGTTATCTATTAACTTTATCTTAAATTAATAGTTAATAAAATAGGATAGTTAATAAGATAAAGTTATCTATTTGTATGGTTTGTTGCTCTAGGTGAATGTGGGCCTCTCTGCCACCTTCCAGTGTTAATTTATATTTAATGATATTGAAATGGTCTATATGTGTTTATGGATCCTGGGGTAGCTGCCACTTTCATATTATTGTTGTGTTATTGAATTTTCGCCGTCGTGTTTATCTTTGTATTGTAGTGGTATTTTATCTTTATCTAGGCCTAGTTTTTCGAGCTTGTCTCCCCATGGGCCTATGTCATATTTATATATAAACATGTATATGTGATTAATAGAATGATTGAAATGATTGAACTTGAATCCAGAAAATACTAAACATATTTATCTGAAAACTTTCAGGGATGGTTTGGGAAATGTTGAAATAAATCAAACGACCCTATTGTCAAAAGACTGTCAAAAGAACAAATGTGAAATATCACAAAAAAGCTAATTTTTTAGATTTGAACTTCTAAGGAATGTTAAGAGGGACGTTGAATTGAATCAAAAGATAATAGTCCAAATGGACTATTATACAGGTTGTTAAAATGGGAAATGTTTCAGAAACAGTTAGGGTACTAAGTTGAAACTTTCAGAGAATGTTGAGGAGAATCTTGAACTTAATCAAGACACCATGTGCTTCTATGTTATCAAAGGCACATCTCGAATAGCTCAGGAACGGCTGAAAATATTTAGTTCAAACCTTCAGGGAAAATTTATGGAGATGTTGAAATAAATCAAAAGACACTATTGTCAAAATGTTGTCACAAAGACATATGTGAAATATCATTAAAAAACTTTCTTTTTTTTAAATTTTTTTTTAAATATCATTAAAAATATCTTTAAAAAAGCTTAAAACCTTAAGGTTTTAAGCTTTTAACTTCCAGGGAATATTGGATGATGAACTTAAACAAAAAGTATTATATGCGTCCAGGTTATCAGAACTATATTTTTCCACACCACACCCATTAATCACTCACTTTTTTTTTTAAAGCCTAGAAGCCATATTTTATCAAAATATTTCGAACTCCAAATGCACCTTAAAGGATAAAGGATAAAGATGCTCCAGAGCCATTGCTGGCGCATAGGGCGTCGAATCGACGTTTTAGTTGCTGGGTGTTTTTTACAGGGACAAGTAGCAAGCTTGTCGCCCAACCTTGCTGCGGCGGGGATCGAACCCTGGGCCCCATATTCCCAAGGAAGAACATCGATCCACTGTGCTACAACAGGTTACCTTCCTGTTGTTCTTTTTCCGTTCATAAAGGCTTCTGGCCGTGAAGTCAAAATATTCAGACTTCTTTATTATTTAAGGTTTATTGTTTTTTTTTGTCCGCTGCTTTGTTTACAATATTATACCCGTTTTCATTATATTTTCATTTTTTAAACTCTACAATGCACAAAATGCTATTTTTAATGCATGGATTGAGCTTCGAAAGCAGTTTTGGAAGGTTTGATAGATTGTGCATGCATTTAGAGGGAATTCTAACCTTCCCCCCTCCCCCCTGAAATCCAACTTAAAGAGTCATCTACTTTCAAAAATTGTGTACACCAGATGCTGTACACGATGCTTAGTATTAGGTTGGCATGGTGGGATATTCCACACGAAGTGTTGGAAGTCTACCAAGCGTTGGAACAAATTATGCTCCAAGATCTGCACCAAGTACTGGAGAGTGAGTACCAACCCGATCTCATTATTTTGTCGATGTTGCCAGCCTTTTCTTTTTGGCTTTGAAAAACTCTTCCGCTAAAGCGGAAGTGACCAATCTCGTATGGCTAATCCCATGCAAATCAATAAATACTTTTCAATTCTGAATATGTGTCTACCGCGCTAGTCTACCATGCAGCAGGGTTGCCACCCGTAGTGAAATCACTATTTCTAGTGATTTTTATATTGGCTAAAAAAAAAAATAACTAATTTTGCACACAAATCATTAGATTATTGAGGAAAATCACTAAATCAACCAGAAATTCACTAAAATCTAGTGATTTTGTTGTCACCAGGTGTAAACCCTGGCGTGTAGTGGCTTGGCAGCTTCGCTACCTTGATTCTCAGCTTGGCAGCTTCGCTACCTTGATTCTCAGCCAAAACCAAGCAAAATCGAAAAGTACACTTCTAAAAAATAGTAATAGGCATTTTGCACCATGTATTAACTAGAACAAGTATGTTTGCATGGAGGACCAAAATAGGCTCATAACCCTCTTTCCAATCTCGACACATAAGTTTATCAGAGAGGAAGGCATCTATTCCCTTCTTTGTAAAGCTTTCAGATTTTAGAATCTGAAAATCGTCTTTGTAAAATGTTGAGTCATACAAACATTTTCAATATGTATGACTGGATCCAGAGTGAGCCTTGAACCCTTCAACCGACCTGCTTCCCCATCAGCATCAAACTTGTAGAAGAAACGCATTAAGCCTGACTTATAACGCACGCCTTTTTTAATTAGAAAAAATAAAGTAATTTTCAACGTATGCAACTAGAAGTAGAAAACGGTCCTATGGCGTCCTCTAAGGTTATCATTGACCCCTCCAATCTCTCGCATAGCAAATCTTTTAGAAAAAAGACAGACATGTCACAAATTGTTTGAGGACAAGAAGACCAAGAATTTAATATATCTATTAATGGAGACACAAATAAGAGCAACGGCCTCTTTATTGTACATGAATATATTACTTCCATTATCCATTTTACCTTTTTAAATAAAGTGAATTTCTGTTTATTTACAATTTAAAAAGAACACTTTTTTAAACTATTTATCCTTGAAATTCTACTTCATTTAAAAGCAAAGAAAATTAATACTTAACAAAAGTTTTAAATGATCGATTGATAATTTTTTAGGGAGTCCGCTTTGTTTCAGTCAAGTTCAAATGAAACTGTAGCCAAAAACGATTTAAGAGTGGCGACAAAACAGCCCTTATTTTCGGCTTGCCTTAAGCTTGATTTCCAAATTAATTCACTTTCGCCGTAAGTTTTATTTACAATAGCCCCAACTTATGTTGGTTTTAATATTGAATTGTTCTTAAACTTTATTTCTTCTGCGCGTTTTCAGTTTAATTTCGCTCTTTAATTTTGTTTGGAAAATCATTTTTACGATAACGAATTTTAAATTTATTAAAATTGAAATAGAATTAAGATAAACAAAAAGAAAGCCGAATAGCTAGAAGGCTTGGTTCTAAAATAGTTCCTATTTTTCTTTTTAAAATATCTTATTATCAGACTGCCAATGAAAAAGAGGAAAGTATTTTGCCTAAGATGGAAAACGTTCACCTTCCTCTGGATCTAATTACTACAGATCATGCTACCGAATAGAAGACTTCTGTGTATCTCTGAAAGCCAATTGCTTTGCAAATAACACTCCCTGTTTCCTTCCAAAATCTCTCAGCTTTCCATAGGAAAGTAATTACGAAGAGCAAATTAAGTACCGTTGTGTTGTGGACCACGGCCTCTAAGGGAGAGTCGAGAAACGATTGATTGAATCGATTGTTAGACAAACGTTGGTCTTCACACCTTTTCAGTTCTGTTTACTTAGCAAGATAGTCTGATTGCTTCTTTTACTGAGGAAAAATCGAATATATTGTTCCGAAATTGCTTATCTAGTGAATGACCTAGGAAATAACAATATTTTCGTTTAGCCTTTATAGATCAAAGCATTGAGTCATATGCGGATATCTTAGTCTTTATATTTTTCTGCCTTTCTTACTATACATCATTTATACAGATTTTTCTTTTCTAGAGCTTCCAAAATGACGAGGGTCCCAAAGAAGACGTCACAATCACATTTTTGTTGGGGGTGGGGGAGGTTATGATAAAAAAAAGCTTTAAAAACGCATCAAAAACTTGCTCATATACATTTTTGACGTTTTAACGAGTCGGATTCCCGCCTTGGTTACGACTCACTACAACTTATTGTGGTGACCTCTTACGATGAGGTCGTTACAAAGAAAGTTTTGTATGAAGAAAAAGAATTATACAACCTGCAGAAATTCAAAATAATTTGACTAACTTAAAATATATTCGTTAGTTTCACATGAAGAAATCAGAAACAACCAAACAAAGTATACTGAAAATTAGTGTAAGAAAGTCAAAATCGACAATTCTTTTTTATAATTCTTTTAAAACAATAAAAAAAGCTTTTTTATAGTCTTTTTTGTTGACTGTCTTTTTTGGCCAACTTCTGCGGTTACGCGCCAAATAATAAAATTGAGAAATCCTAGCATACTTGCTTCACATTTTCAATTTAAGCATTATACCCTATCTTATGTTATATTATACCCTAATCGTATATACCCTAATCATATTAGGGTTAATTATACCCTAATCTTATGTCAAGTCCTGAAAATAGACTAGCGCTTTTGGGTCCATGATTACAGCTTTGTCCCGTTGTTTTTTGTTTTGTTTTTTCCTATGCCGCCGATCTCAGCTTGTTCCTGGAAACTGGTAAGGGTCTAATCTGTGTGGTTTTTACGGAAAGTGTGGACCTCAGGCCGGATTGATGAATATGACATTACATTTTGGAAAGCTCCGTAGAACTCTTGTCAGTAGAACTCCTATATCAGAGAGGAGTATCTGAAGTTGAGCAGCCAAGCTTTCGTTTCATCAAACCATGTTTCTGCTTTCGAGTGGAAAGCTCGGTTCTAGCAGGCAAGCAGGCAGGCACCACTTTCAAATTGAAGATGGACTAGAATCTATAAGTATTAAATATATGCGGCAGTTACCCGGCCCCACAGCCAATATATCTTCTTTGAGTGATAAATAGAAAAATTTACAGAAGCAAAAATGTGGCATTTTCCCACAGGTCCGAAAGTGCTGCCATCTATTGTTTCTACCCATTTCTGTTCGTGATTTCAGCTGAGTTTATCATTCGGCTTTTCGGACTTGCGGTAGAGAAATGATATCAGATGTGCCTAATAAACTTTAAAAGTTCTCTTATTGCTAAAGAAATTCGAGCTTATCCTTTGCTCCTTTCTGAGTGGTGACGTTCGAAATTTGGCCTACGGCAAAAAAAAATCAATTTTTTTTTAGCTAAGACAGATAGAACTTTTTTTCGACGGCAATCGATAGCTCTTGATGAGCTGATCAAAGTATATGACATCCATTTTTTGGTAAAAAAAAAATTCCTTCATGAGGTATACCAGTTTGAAAATTTAAAGGGGTTGATAACTTCAATAGTAAGGTACACACTGAAACGAAATCTAGGCCGATACATATTGTGAGAAATATAGAGGACTTGTAAGCAACAGTCGGCTGTTAGGAAATAATCACCTTCGGCAATGAGGGGTTAGCAACTTTTGCTAGTTGGTGTATCTATTATTTGTTTCCAGTGTATTTGATGGTAAAACCAATTTGGTGCCAGTGGTAAGACATGTAGAGGACTTGTAAGTAATAATCTTCTGTTAGGCTTCAGTCAACATCAGCGATGAGGGGTTTGCAACTATGCTAGTTGGTGTACCCATTTATTTGTTTCCAGTGAACTTGATGCCTATCACGGGAGAGGGACTTATAAGTAAGAATCGGTTCAATTTGGGCGAGAAACGGCTGTTAGCTCATAATAATCTTCGGCAATGAGGGGTTTGCCACTTATGCTAGTTGGTGTACCTGTTATTTGTTTCCGTAGTATTTGATGGTTAAACAAATTTGGTTCCAGTGGTAAGACATGTAGGGACTAGTAAGTAATAATGGCTGTTGGGCTACAATCATCTTCAGCGATGAGGGGTTTGCAACTTTTGCTAGTTGGTGTACCCATTTATTTGTTTCCGGTGAACTTGATGTCTATCATGGGAGAGGGACTTGTAAGTAAGAATCTGTTCCCTTTGGGTAAGAAATTTGTGCAAATTGGTGCACATTGTATTCGATCTCTTTAAATCTGACAGAATTAAGTGTTTACGCAACGGGTACAAACGATAACGTAAAACAATGAGGTAATTTTGCAATAATTAGTGTCACCTATGATATTTTTATCCTGAAAAGTTACGGATAGCTTTATAATACCAACTAGAGTATATAAGATATTGTTCCAAGCGGGCCTTTAGCGATTGTAAAGCGGGCCTTTACAATCTAAAAGCTTATTTTACTTTTTTTTTCATCCCTTTTAGTATCTTATTTAAATGTTGACAAATCTGTTAGAGTGTTTGCTTATTTTCCGAAAATTCTTGTTTTACAGCAGGGAGGTTAGCCAACCTTCATAGAAACCTTAAACACTGACACACAATATTAGTCAATTTTGGACTCACATTCATAATATTTAATACTATAACTAATGAAGCGAAAAAATTCCCAAAGACACCAGTCGATGCAGAACAGGAACAGATCCAGGATTTTCTTTAGCGGGGGCGCATAATAGGTTGCTCCAATAAACTTGCGAACGAAGAAATACCAACAATTTAAAGGGAATCTTAACGATTATACGTCGTAGGTAGGTACTGGAAATGGTCATAAATCTAATTTAAAATCTGGTGAAGGTTGAAGTTCTAAAAAATCTACTGAAATAAAAATGATGCAAAAATATTGATGCAAAAACTGGTAAGCTATAATAACTACTCCCATCATAAAAAATTAAGAGCTGTTCACCCTCTACAGTAAAATATGATATTTAGTACTTTCTGTATAATTTTTAGCCTTAACACTTCTGACCACTATAGCGAGTGACTCAAGCTTTGTATTGTAAAAAAAAATGGTCTTGAACCATCTTTAGAGTCATGCATTGCGCCTTCCTATTGGTATAGGTCAAATCATTTAGCATGTCGCCTAACTATATGGAATCGCTTAGTAATTATGATGGTAATGAAGAGTAGAAAATGAGGATTAAGATAGAACTCCTATTTTTCAATGCAAGTATGTCATTTAATATTTTCAGCACTCTAGTTTCTCTGCTTTGTCCAAAGAAAGATGAGAATTTGCGACATATTGGCTCCATCTTAGATTTCAGAGTTTGAAGATCAAGAGCGGAATCTAAATTTTGAGGCAGGGACATATTTACTAAGTAACATGTCATTGACGCATCGGAATATCAGTCGATCATGTAAGAAATAATGTAATCTAGTACTGGAACATAAATAGCTCTTTTCCAATAAAGAGGGACATTGTCTTGGTCGTCTTTTGAGACAGTGGGGTAATTTGATCGATAAGTTGGATTTTTCGCCATTCTTGAAATGTAAACTGTCACGCCCATAGCTTCCATAGCTTTCTCTGCACTTTCAAATATAATCTGGAAAGCCTCATCATACTTCTATCTCTTTTTATTCTTAGATATTTTTTCTGTGGCTGTTCAATGTTTACGTCTGAAGTAATATGCTTAGTGCAAGACTTGTGTCAGTTATATCAATCAAACAGTAAACAGTAATAATAAAGTATCAGGTTAAAATGGCGCACAGCAATTAATTTGCTTTTAGCAATGAACAACTGTCACGCCATGAAGACACAATTCTAAGTGTTTCAATTATTTTAGGCATATCATTTCTAAATCGCAATATACTTTCGTGATTTTCAACCCAACAAGTTTCGCAGCAAACTTGTACAAGATGACCTAAAACATTTTTAAGGACAAAATTTCGTTTCTGTGATACACTAAAAAAAACAAAAAACTTGCAATTTCTTTAATACTACCTACAGCATTACTGACATATTGGCTAATATTGCACAAGGAAATCGATAGGTTAAGAGCATCAGTTTTGCATCCACAGAGGTTGCTTCTTTTAGCAACTTTTTGGATCCCTGATACTGCCCCTCGCATTTTAGAGATGTTGACACTGCATCCAGCGCAGCTTATGCAAACACAGTTGTCAACGATCAATCCAATATCTTCCATGAGCTTGAGCAGAGGCTTGCCTAAAGTTTCATCTATAATGCTTGGTTCATGTTCAGTTATACCCTTATAGTTTGTTTCGTAAAGATCCATACATCAAACAAAGTCCTCTACAATACTGCTGTCATAAACATAGTGCAGAGAAAGACTAAGTTGTGAGGTATATGACGCATCCGTGTATACGTCAAATTTCTTCAGAGAAACATACTATCAAGTCATTTGCCGTCGTCTTGCTAATATATCGCAGCCCCAAATCCGCCACTACGTTAAGGGGGCACACGCCCCCCACCTGGACCCACCACTTTGCAGAAGACGATATACTTAGGATGGTTACCCTAGAAAATTGATTGAACATATTAATGTGCAAACAAATTTCACGCCTGACGAATGGAGTAGTGATTCTTTTTCTTATCAAACAGTGGAGCAAGTTTGTAAACAGGTTGAAACTGAAATAAGAATCCCTACTGATAATATACCATTAGTTTTATTAGAACAGTGTATATAACGTACTTTTGCTAAAATAAGATGAAAGGCATAAGGTATTACAAGACTTCAACAACAAGCTTAAAATATTAAAAAATAGCTTTCATTGTAGCAAAAGAATAAGGCAGGTAAATAGTTGAAACCAGAAGATCAATTCGTTTTTCATTCCAATCA
The DNA here is from genome assembly GCF_032884065.1 of Artemia franciscana. Classification (NCBI taxonomy): domain Eukaryota; kingdom Metazoa; phylum Arthropoda; class Branchiopoda; order Anostraca; family Artemiidae; genus Artemia; species Artemia franciscana. The sequence continues at coordinate 29,407,057 of NC_088873.1, forward strand.
CGTACCAGAATACAACCTCATATATTCGGTAAGTCCATTAGAACTTAGTTTTTACACTGAGGCTGGGTAAGAAGGCCTCGGAAAAACAAATATTTTAATGGAAAGCACTCTTCTCTCGTTCCCTCTTTTTACTTTCAAGAAAACACCCAGCAGAGCATCTGCACTAATCACTTAGCGGCTTATTTCAGGACAAAGAAGCGATAGAAAACGGTTTGATTTGATGTTATTTGGAGGTAAAGATAAATTTAATGAGGACAAAATACAATACTACAACAAAATCGTTTTCAGAGAGCGCAATAAAATTGCACTCAAGAGTACAAAAGATCCTTATAGTTAATAAAACTAATCACCTAATGTTTTAAGCAGTGTTTTGAGCAAGCGTGCTGTTACTTTGAAACTTCGATTTCACACTTGCTGGATCACAAACTTAAATTCCGCGAAAAAATTGCGAATGGCATTTCTGTATGGCGATGAACACAAGTCTTCTTCTTTTGTTGTAAGTTGTAGGTCCGTGCATTTATTGCCATTTTTTTAAGGCCAAAGTTTAGAGTCAACCTGCTTGATTGAATTTCAACTGTTCATGTTATAACGAAGCTATTTAATAAAATAGATTAAGCTGTCAAAATTACAAACACACAGCACTTGAAAAATGAGAATCCTATATAACTAACTCTGTACCTAGGATATCCACACGATTTTTCCTCCTACGATTTTCAACTTTTTTCCCGAAAAATCTTCATGTCCCTCTTCAACTAGTTAAACAAGATTAATTTTGTATTTCTTGGCTCCATGCAAAGATATACCACCCTTTACGTTTTCAAAGTTGAGTTGGAGTTCAAAGTTGGAGCTCTGCTCCAAATTCAAATATGGTTTATGCACAAACATAAGAAAATACATAGGCCTCAAAGAATTTCTCACCCTTATAACACTTAGTTATAATAGCTTATAACTTAAATTCTATTTCAGTTTGCTTCATTGCTTTTAGTAAAATCAATCAATATAACAAGTAAATAGAGTATGAATGAAGTCAATCGATATATTACATACCATACAGAGCCAGAAAGCCAATTACAATTGGGAGAATTGGAATTGAGACATTCACATTGTCTTCCACTGATGTAAAGAAGCTAGCTAAAAGAAGAAAAAACAGAGAAATTACAAACAACCTCTAACAACAACAAAAAAAAAAGACAAACCAAGCATGAAGTGGGAATTAATGGAGCTGCTTCTGGAATTTTTCATAAATAAAAGGTTGTCCAACAAAAAAAAAATCCAAGGAAAGTGAAACGCAATATTCCAACCTAAAATGAACAGCGATAAATCATTGTTGCAGTACTAACTGTACTTTTCGGCCGCAAAGTATGGAAGGGAGGGTTGTGGAAACTTGGGACAAATTTGGTCGATAGCAAATAAAAAAAGACGGACGTCATGCCGGAAATGAATATAAATGCTATTTCTCTGGATCCTTTCTCAGATTCATGGTACTAATAGTAAAACTGCCTTTCCAAGCTTACTTCTTTTCTAATTTCAATAAAGCGTGCCTTATATCTTTATCTGACTTCTTATACTCTTTAGTTTTAAATTTTCACCCTGACTTTCTTCTTTTTAATGAGTTTCACGCTTGAAATTTGAAAAGTGTAAAATTCAAAAAAATTCAATAGGGTACACAATTGGTGCTGTAGTCATACATAATTTTGATTTTTTCCACATGTGTGATTATAATCTAACTGACCCAGCTATAAGCTGTTCAGTCTAAAATATCTAGGTCTTTTCTATCCCGTAAGTTTTTTGAAAATCGGAGTTTGTCCCTAGAGAAGAATTCTAATCACTATTAAAATTAATAACCACCCTCCTTTCAGTAATAATTTCCCATTGACATCGAACACTGATTTGACAGGGCGAATAATCTATTCTACCACATCTCAATCAAATTAATAAACGACTTGACAGTTTTTCAATGCATTCTTGTCACTAAAATCTGCTTTTGTCCTAGAAAGTGCTGTACAAAATCTGACTTCGCCAGAAAGGGGAAAGAAATGGAATTTAAGAGATTTCCTTAGATAAATTAACAAAGACTAGTGGAAAACAGACAATCTACAGATTCGCATATTTAATCCTTAGATGACAGATTTTCGTTTAAGTTTTAACGGAATGGCTGAGCAGGGGAGAAGATGGCTTACGATTTTAAGAAAATACAAGGATGCAGCATTTGAGAAAACAACAAGACTTTTATTTGTGAAAAATAAAACAAATGAAAAAAATAGAAAATGCAAAAGGGAAGTTTCAATTGAAAGCATTATCAAACAGTTCGTGGTAACGAACTGTAAGTAAGGAGAGACCCGGCTCAATAGTAATCGAAACTCTAAAAAACGGAATTTAGATACCAATAGATGCATGAAATTAATCGGATTTTTATGCAGATTTCAAATATATAAGTTTAATCAAGATTAGTTTTACCCATCAAAAGTTAAGAGCCTGACAAAATTTTGCCGTATTTTCCAAAAAAAGGGAGGAGAAACCCCCAAAAAGTCGACTGATCTTAACAAAAATGACACCAATAAATGCTTTTCTGATTGGTTTTAAATTAGTACCCTCAATGGGAGGGGGTTACATGGGAGGACCTTTCCAAGGAGGAATTTTTCATGGGGGAAGAGAACTTTTCATGAAGAGGGCGCCGGATTTCCTAGCATTATTTAAAAAACGATGGGAAATTAAATTTTTAAAAAAGCAAATTTTTCAATTGGAAATAAGGAGTAACATTAAACTTAAAACGAACAGAAATTATTACGCATATGAGTGGATTCGTCCCCTAGTTAATACCTCGCTCTATAAGCTATTCTAATTAAACGGCCTTTGTGATTCAGGGATCATTCATAAAGAATCGGAACAAAATTCGAAATTTAGCGCAGAGAGTGAGGTATTGACGAGGGGGTGAACCTTCTCATATACGTAATAATTTCTGTTCGTTTTAAGTTTTAATGTTGCTCCTTACTTTCAGCTGATTTCTTTTTTTTTATTTAATTTACTTGTGAAGGCCGTTAGATTTCTCGTAAAACATACGAACTACATGAGTATTTTTTATGTGGAAAAATATGAACTGTTTATATACCAATCATATAGCTAAATTGCAATAAGTGGACATTAAACGTTGTCATTGGTAGACACATAGTCCAATTCAGTGATTTCATTTGTACAATCTCATTAATATTTCATTTTATAGTTCATAGTAAATATTTCACAGCACAGAATCAATCATGTTCTCCTCATACTTATTTTCTCGTTTCCAACATTATATTTAAAATTCTTTCACAAACCACCACTTAGTCTGAAATATAGAAGAAGATTGGAATGCTGTTACTCTTGGTTCATTACTCTTTTAACTCGTGGAAGAAAGCGTTTTCTTCTGAAAACCAGCACCTTGAATACAGCTCAGACTCCTTTGAATCTTGAATCTGGATTTTTGGGTAAGTTCTTAGCTCTTCATATTCCTACCGCGCACAATTACTCAGAGGAAAGTTGGTACAACTTCCAGAAGTCTGCAGGATCTATGGCGTTTTCCACCTTTCAGCTACTTCCCTCTTCTCCTTCTAAACAGACTTCTTTTGAACTAAATCTTCTTCCAAATGTTCAGTATTATTATCCTTGATCAAATGTCTTTTTTCCACCTCTTTTCTTATTTTCTTCTCATCTTCTTTCCTTTTGTGCCAACTTTTTAGCATTCTCCCTCAAAAATTATACCTCTTTTGGAGCAGAGGGTAGCCTACTTGTTCTGAAGCTCGTTTAGAGTATCAGAGACTAATAGTCTGGGATTGAGCAGTTGATAATCACCAAATATTTTTCACTGGTCATATCGAACTAAAAAAAAACACACACTCAATGTCAGCATTCCCATGTAAATATCCGAAGACAATAGCACATTTTATCTCTCCTAAATAGTTATCAAGACTAAAAAAGCAGGTTAAAAAAAACATCAATCGTCAATGAAGCCCTGCGTTCAGACAAACTTCGCTTCAATTTACTAAATTGGCTTCAGAATCCACAGAAAAGGCTTTAGTCCAAGAAAAGCTTTCGTACACACACTGCCACCGCTTTCTACCTTATTTGATAAAAGAAAATTTCTCCTTGAATGGGCAAATTTAAAAAGACTGCTTTCCTTCAAGAATATCAGCCAATACCATCAGTTTGACAACAAAACTTGTGTTCTCATCATAATTAACCTACACATTTTATGAAGCATAATTTTTTAAGTAGTTTCTCGGGATGAAACAGCTCAGTGAAGTGGTAAAATATATCCCAAAAGCTCTTAAACTGAGGACTAATGCTTTGATGATAACACATTTGAGAGAGCTGTATATCTTGCAATCTCTGATTGCATCTTACAAGCTCTGGTTACGTACAAATCTAATTATGTAAAATGTAAAAGGTACACTGTAAACGTAGATTGCCCGTTCGGACAACACTCATATCTTGAGTACAAGAAAAGTCCAAAACAAGGATATCGTAACCTTTCGCGAACATTGTATCGGTTATACCATTTTCAAATAGTTATGAATCTCGATCCAGGGATTGCATTGTCATTTAATATAGGGTCTTATAGGATTTATCAAAGAGAGAGAGAGAGAGAGAGAGAGA